>NC_089793.1:18387823-18412823 GCF_040412425.1 Macrobrachium rosenbergii | reverse complement strand
ATAGATAGATAAACGGACAGATAGCAACACACAGATTTTCTGAAAATGGAGTTCATATGGGAAAAAACAATTCATACCTTCAAAAAAACCTAAACAAAAGTTCTGAATCTTGACCTCGGTTCGGATTTACCATGGAAGAATTACGTCTCCGAAGATTCTATATCTTTTTCACAGTGATTCGTGAAAGGTACGATACCCAGCTATTCGAGACCTTCGAAAATGGGAAAACCTGCCAAAGCATAAGTGGCACTTTGCCTGATAGTTTTCTGTCAAAGAAAACTATTGTGCCGGCTTTGTCTGTCCGTCCGCACTTTTTCTGTCCGCCCTCAGGTCTTAAAAACTACTGAGGCTAGAGGGCTTCAAATTGTTATGTTGATCATATATCCCTCCAATCATTAGACACACCAAATTGCAAACCTCTAGCATCAGTAGTTTTAATTTTATTTGAGGTTAAAGTTAACCACAATCGCGCGTCTGACAACGATGTAGGACAGGCACCACCGGGCCGTGGTTAAAGTTTCGTTGGCCGCGGCTCATACAGCATTATACCGGGACCACCGTAAGATAGATTTTTTCGGTGGCCTTGAATATACACTGTACAGAAAACTCGATTGCGCCGAAGAAACTTCGGCGCATTTTTTACTTTTTTTTGCGGATGGTGAATGTGTATATAAAAAAAAATTGAGGTGTTGAGATGAGTTCCTTGTGCAGCATATGTGATGCACGAAGAATGAAATATGGAGATTCCAGGATCCGTGAAACTGTTGAGATGACTTGTTTGCGCAGTGCATGTGGCGTAAGAAGAACTGAAAGGATGAGGAATGTGGAAATACGAAAAAGTGGCAAAAAGGTTAGATTCGGTGAAAGGACACATTAAAGTATTTTGGTATGTTCGGCCATATGTCAGAAATGGAGGACGATGGGTTAGTAAAACGATTGTATAATTTTGAAGTGTTAGGAAGAAGGAGAGAGGATCTACAAAGAGGTGGACGGATGGTGTGGAAAACATATTGGAAAAGAAGGCCCTTGATATCCAGAAAGAAAGCGCGAATGTATGGGCTAAATAAGAGATGAAAGGTGCAGTTTCTGTTAGGTTTTGACCTTCATGATGAACTTTCTGCCTGGTGTTTGAAGAAGCTAGAGTCATTGGAATTTTCTGCACATGGTTCAGTGTATATATATATATATATATATATATATATATATATATATATATATATATATATATATATATATATCTCTCTATATATCTGCTTTTAGAACTCTTTGTTTTTCATTTCTGTTTGAGAAACTTCCGATACGCCAAAGTTGTATATAAAGACATTTCTCTTTAGAATTGCATCGCCTTTGTCCCACATGAACAAGTATCTTATTCTGAAAGGCCATTCATGCGCAAAAAAATTTATAAAGAATTCTGGTCGGAACAAACGTCCTTAACCTCACTATAATATCATAATAGTAGTAATTTGGTTGAAATGGAGGTGGGCATGGTAACCAGAACTTAATAAAGAAGCCTACCACGGTCTTTTATGGGTTCAGTTTTTTTCTGGATGATTTGTTTCTTCATTAGTTAACGCTGAACTTTGGCAGGAAATTTTTAAATCCAGGAAGGACTTGTAATTTCATATGATTGCTCAATAACTCATACATCTTTTTTTGCTTATACCATTGTCAAGGAATATTTAATACAACTATGAATATCAGAGTTGTTGGCTTTAAACATGTGAGGATATGTCGGCAAATTGTTGCCTCTCACTCTCTCAGCATACTGACGGGGATCTAGAATAGTGCCGACTTTCTCCAGTTGTACTTTCCCCCTCTGCATTTTTTGTATGTCCTTCCTCTGGCCTGTTGCCACCTCCATGTTATTGTTTGGTGTGTTGCCGTTGAGTGTGCTATATCTTCTAAAAGAGGAAAATATGTGGTCACAGGCTGTCTGGGCATAAAGTAATGAGGTTTTGGCGAAATTAATACGGCCACTGAGATTTTAAGCTGCTGGAATCACGCCTCAATCCTCACACTTTGATCAGTTGCTTCACTTCGGGTGGTAAAATGAAGTGTCGGGAGATGGTACCTAGATTTCCACGATGAAAATTTTTCGGGATTGTATTGGTGTTTCAGGGTTTTAAACATATGACTGATCGGGTGAGTTTAAATATGCCCCACGAGGAACATTTTCAAGGACCCCATGTAATTTTTCTATTCAGTGTCTGTTATTGTAAAGAAAAATTCAGAAGGTCATTCTGTGGAAGTATGTGGGTACTGGATGTCACTATTTCCCTACGTATGCACTCTTCTATCATGTAGTCGTGATGCCCATTGTCATTTGAAAGTAGCCAGGTTTGGCTGACCTCCTGATTAAGGCTTTGCTCACGTAGCTGGACATGACTGGACATTTAGAAACCTTAGACCTTACTACAACGTCCATACATCTTAATCCATTGGTGAGATTGCACGATACCCAAGTTAAGCGCTGGCTTTTCTGTCGTGGCTTGAAACTGATGGGAAGAAATGTTAAGAACTGCTATATATCCCTTGGAGGAAAAATGAGCACGTTCAGATTCTTTTCTACTCGTCAAACGAGACAGATAGAATGAAATGTTGAGAAGAACAGCAGGGATGCACGTTATCAGAGGTTTAGCTCACTGAACTAACCCACCAACAAGCGCCCATTAGCCATCAGTCAATTAGAGATCTTAACTGGGATTAACGTATTCTTTCGTTCACATTTACATGCATTAACTAAAAGTCATATTCACACACACATATATACACATATATGTATGTATGTATATATATACATATATATGTATCTATGTATATGTGTATACGTATATATATACCTACATACATACATACACACACACACACACACACACACACACACACACACGCACGCACGCTTGTGCGTCAGCCTCCCGTAGCTTCTTTCACATAACTTACATTACTGCTTTAGTTATCTTTATTGACTGATGTGTCAAGATAAACGTCCGTGTATTTAAAATTTTCAAATTTATTTGTTCGAAGTTTCGGTGAAATTTCTTTATGTCATGCTTAGCAGTATAGCACTGTGTTCACTTCACACGCCTTGTTAACTGAAATTTGCCACTTGTTTGCCGTAAAGGATCAATTATTAACAAATAATTTCCGTTTTCGTTCAGGTGATCTGTTGGCACACTAACGAGGGACCTCTTAACACGTCCTCGTTTTGACTTAAGCCGTGTCTCGTAAGTCTGTCTATTTGACGGGACCTGGTAATTGCCATGTCGACGGATTTATTTCCTTGTTTCGATACCGTTCATTTCTCATTAGTCTGTCTATTTGATACTATATTTTTCTTCTGGGAAATGGAAATTTATTTGAATGTAAGTGGTGCTTCTGGTAAGATATAAGGTTTGAGTCTGACAAAGATTCTTTGTTGAAAAACATCGTTTGTTTTGTTTTTGTAGTTGTTGACTGTTGCTAAGATACGTTTAGATCAGGTACGTTTTACCTATAAAATTTTGTTTTAAAACATGATATTTTACTCATTCTTAAGTTATTGAGCACTGAATGCACGAGGCAAATAGATTCCGTCTCTCTGTTCAAATGCTGCATGTTATTCGATATTTTGTTCTAATAACATATCTTCATCATCGACTTTTCTTCTTTGAAAAAGTTTATTTTTTTATTTGTTATACCCTGAAAAGGAACACGATAACCCTGACTATTTATTCATCTTGCTAGAGTTGCAGGACTTCCTATCAACTGCATAGGAAGGCGACAAGATATTTGAAATACGGAGGGCCGAGAGGTAGAAGAGCAGAAGTGAGCGTTTGACTCAGAGATGCTCAGTTTTGGTATGACTCAGTATTTCTCAAAGAATCTTTACTTTTTGTTAACCTAATACATAAATTATATTATGAGAACCATGCTAACATGAGCCAGGCAGACTGTACTGAATTCTGAAAGCCAGAGTAATTATGGACAGGTTTCCCAGACCAACTGAAGTATCATCGGATCACGAGGGATAGAGTTTGCTCCATTGCATTTATAGGTCAGACTGAAAACAAGACCAACGGCGATAAACACCTTTGCAGTATCAAAACAAGGGTGAAAAGCATTGTGTTCTTTGACCTAGGGTGATAAACACCTTTGCAGTATCAAAACAAGGGTGAAAAGCATCGTGTTCTTTGACCTAGGATGATAAACACCTTTGCAGTATCAAGCTATGGTGATAAACAACATTGTATTGTCAAAGCCAAGGTGCTAAACAATACTGAATAGGCGGACACAATGTGACAAACACCAGTGCAGTGTCAGGCACAGAGCGATAAGCACCACTGCCCTGACAGTGTTTACGCCACCTGATCAATCGGAGTGAGTAATGAGAAACTGTGCACGCTCTTATGACAAAAGGGTAAAATGAATGTGTAGTATCTTAGGAGTGAAGCTGGCAATTATCATTTCATGTAATGGTACCCCAAAATAAATCTTAGAACAGTTTATTTGGACTCTTAATGACACTTATTGCATACCGTATAAGGATACCGTATTCTTAGAATATATTTCTAACGCAACTTTCTGCACAGTAATATCAGAAAAAATCAGTTCAGTTTACTTTTATTAACAGTTATACGTCATTGTGCACACCATATTTTCAACTTTTCGTGTCTATATATATATATATATATATATATATATATATATATATATATATATATATATATATATATATATGTATGTATATATATATATATATATATATATATATTTATATATATATATATATATACATTAGATATGTATATTTATTTATTTATTATATATATGTATATATCTATCTATATATAATATATATATATGTGTGTGTGTAGAATTTACAGGTCACTTTTTACCTTATGCGTATGTAATTGTAGTAACCACAACGCCCTTCAACTTGTCGAATTTTTCACACTTTTGGATACGCTTGTCACTTCAAAGCCTTAGATCCAGATACAAGAATATGAAGTAATTTTGATGTCCGATAACAGGATTTAAACCCGCAATCAGAGTCTCAGAACGAGATAGATAGATAGATAGATAGATAGGTAGATAGATAGACAGATAGATAGCTTTAAGTAGAGAGAGCCAGAGATTGAAATTTGAAACGTCCTTTTTTCCTAGTTCTTCAGTCCTCAGCATAGCAGAGATCATGTAGATAGATAGATAGCTAGATAGATAGATAGATAGATAGCTTTAAGCAGAGAGAGCCAGAGATTGAAATTTGAAACGCCCTTTTTTTCCAGTTCTTCAGTCCCTCAGCACAGCAGAGATCATGTAGATAGATAGATAGATAGATAGATAATAGATAAATAAATAGATAGATAGATAGCTTTAAGTATAGAGATCCAGAGATTAAAATTTGAAACGCCCTTTGTTTTTTCAGTTCTTCAGTCCCTCAGCATAGCAGAGATCATGTACTTACTTTCGCAACATGTCCGTTCGATTAAATGATGATTAATTATGCAAATGAATCCCGAGCTGCCATCAGGATTTGGCCATTTTCCCCTTGACAATCAGATGTGATGTTCATTTGTATGGGTCCGTTTTGGAAGGGCGCGCAAAAACCAGATCCGAAAAACCAGATTACCTACTTACTGATTACACGCTTCCTAGCTACTACTACGGGTCACACCCTCCGGGTCTTCTGCAATTATGCGAGCTACTAAAAAGCAAATTGGAAATTTTAAGATTGCCTAATGTCTCAGTGCTGGGTGAAAGCAGTGAATGGTGAGAGACAGGAAAATGCTTTCAACCTTCGAATTTTAGAAACTGCAGACGTTTAGGTTAAGAATGTGATGGAAAAACATTTAAGAAAAATGCTTTTAATTATCAGGATACCTGAGAATGACCTGTTGTATTCTTTGCTATAGTGCTTTCATTATCATTTTTTCCTCATTACTCAGAAGGTAAGATTAGTGAGACTAGAGAACTAGAAAATCCGGCTGAAATCCCTTTCCTGAAGGTTAGGGTAGAATTTGACAGATCGGAGACTGTAACTAGGGGTCAATTCAGTTCTTAGATTTTTCTCTGTCTTGTGTGCGAAGTATTTTAATGGATTCCTTTTTCATGAATCGCGTACATGTCAGTACTACAAGAATCCTTTACCAAGACAAGCTACATGAATCGTGTCTAGGCCAAGAAAATCATCCAAGCCATTGTTTTTCTTTTATCTTTTTCTTTCCAGAAGAACGTAATATTTCTTACGCATTAGAGGGAGCAACTCACAAAGGTATAGAGCAAAAAGAAAGCCGTCCTCTGTAAGATAGCTCTATTTTCTTGAGGCCTTGTATATTTGCAAGTAGGGTACTTTTTGACAACTGGCATTTAGCGGAGTATGTTTTAAATTTGGCTTATTTTGGTTGCTATGGACAAGCTATCAACTTAGTCTTCACGAAAGGAGGCTTTTCTTACTCCTCTGTAAATCGCTGCGTTAGTGACTCTGAAAGTTTTGACGCCAGATAGTTTACAATCAAATAATCTGTAAATAAAAAAATAACAACAGAGTTTCAGCGTATATGTAAGTCCCAGTGCCACAGTGACCCCGGAAATTGCCACGCCAGAAACCATACGATCATTTAATCAATTTGAAATTAGGAAAAAAAGAGAATGGTAAGAAAGCTTCCTGGCTTTCTAAAAAAATGTGATCGTAATGAGACTTAGCTATTTACTTTCTTTAAATTACTCTGCAAGCTTGTCCCAGCATATTAATTCTGAATTCTCAGTCATCTTCTCTTAGGGAACAATTAGGCTAGTTATATCGTTCTGAATTCCTTAAATGCCACATTGTGACATTCTTCAACAAACAGAGAGATAATTATCCTGGCCAACCGGCTAGCTTGCATTCCAGATGTTTATCGGAGTTACGTAAAATCTTTTCAGAAATCCTGCTAGTGGAGCAACTGCCTTGGGTATTATCTTGGGTGTGGTATCACACCAGTGATCTACTGAGCGTGTTTTTTGGTAGTTTTTAGGTGTCTTTTTTTATTCGTTTTTTATTTAGATTTAACGTCATTTGTTCATTTTTATGAAAAGGATCGTTTATGGATTCTAGCGAAGTTTGTTGTATTTTGTCGATGTTGAGAATGCTTTCGCCTTGTGAACAAGACTTTCATGTTACCGAGGAAAGCCTTAATGATGATAGAAGATTTGCATGTATCAAATACTGATCTAGAGTTATATATTAAAACAGAAAGTAAAGCTGATCTTAAAAAGACGTGATTATGAACGTATAATTTTTTTCATATCCCAAATAATCTTAATTCTGACAATTGAAAGAAATATTTTTTTAATCTTGTAACAAGAACTATGAAAGGATTTTATTATATATATATATATATATATATATATATATATATATATATATATATATATATATATATATATATATATATTTGTTTTCTTTATTATTAAAGACAGATACTTTAACATTTTACTTGTGCACGAAAGCCCTCCTTGTTATCAGACAAGGAACACCGCTTTCTTGTTGGTAAATCTCTCCGTCGAGAAAGAATAAAGTGCAGGTTCCTCTCCGGCAATCTCCTCCATCTCATTTTCTCATCGTCGCTGAAATCTCCCTCTCCCTCCCTCGGACATCCTCCTCCTTTCAGGCGCTTCAGGTAATTGCGGGTTAGGTAACGCCGTCCCTCCACCGCCAGATCTGTTCGCATTAAGCGTTTAACTCGGAGAAGACTCTTCCCCGGCCGAACTGAATCGTGACCCGCTCGAGAGAGGAGGCCCGCGGCTCCCCACCTCTTTATCACGCACGACTCCTGATGGCGATAATGACCGCCTTTTTCGGGCAGCGACTGCCTCCGGATCGGGCAGTTACGGCCTTTAGGGCAGTCCGGCAGTCGTAAACTTACGGGGCGACGGCTCTAACAAGGGATGTAACAGGTGAGAAATCTACCGACTCGGCTTTGGCTCTGCTTAGCGTGGGACTTCCAGGGACGAAGTTAGGCGTCAGGAGGCACTCGAAAGGATGCAGTGATAAAACCATCCATGAAACCGGAAGCTGTATAATGCAGAAAACTGATATAAAGGAAATCATTTACTATATGGACAAGAGTTTTTATCAACTTTGTATATAAAGTTCATACAGCGCACTATATATATATATATATATATATATATATATATATATATATATATATATATATATATATACATATATATATATATATATATATATATATATATATATATATATATATATATATATATATATATATATATATATATATATATAGGAACCATTCAGAGCTTTTATGTGACCTTTACGATATATATTAATAATGTAACTTTAATAAAATCTCCCAGAATAAAAGCAAGTTCGATTGTTACTTAAATTCTTTACTTTTTCTCTTTTCGCTGATGATATTTGCCTTCTTCCTCAGTGGTGAAGGGTACAAACGAAAGTATGAGATAATATTACATCATCAGGCGCCCTCTCTAATGACTTTCTGATCACATGCTAATGGTATGAGAATTCCATGCTAACGATATTCCGATTATTTGCTGATGCTAATCGAATTTAATTTAACGATCTTTCAGCCACATAACTTTTAAATTTTGCTTTAATTAAATTACTAAGGTATTTTATGTAGTACATGCTGAACGGATTTTTGAGTAAAATTCTTACCATATTATTAAACTGTAAAGACGGATAGTGCTATCTTATTTTTACGGCTTTGTGAAGGATGCTGCTCAAAACTGAATGACGCAGAATCCATGTTTTAAAGGAAATGTGGTAAAATTTACTACGTCATAGGCTCTGCTTCATTTTATTCCATTTATTTAATTTTACCTTTATCGCACCCTAAAAGACTCTCAAGACTGATACGCGCGCTGCGTGACGTCATAGTGCGCGGTATAGTAGCTTATACAGAACGGCGACTCTGTCCCAGAAAATAGCAGATTGGTCTACTCCACTTTTCTCAGTATCTTTCCCTGGCTTTTTCTATTTATTATGCAGAAGCCGGAGGCTGTCATTAACCGTGGATGAACATCGTCATCGAAATTCATAAATCTGGACAATTTATAAGAGTCTTAGTACATAGAAAAGAGCCATTGAATTTTATTCAAATAAAATCTGTTAGCTCATTTTTTATGCCATTATAATGACTTTACTGTTGAGCAATAACTGAGGGATGGGAAATATTGCAGAGTAATTTTTATTCTTGGAAGGAAATATCAGTCATCTCTGTCTTAATAATTATTTTTTTTTATAAAAATTTATAAAGCAAGGAAGATTTGTGCAAGCATTTGTGACTACATATTTACAAGACTATTCGCCGGGAAGGAATGACTGGTCAACTAAATTATAGCTTTTCGTTTCGTCCTTTGCTTGCAGTCATGAAAAGTTTGCGTAAAATGTTCTTGCAAACACATTTGTCACCTTATGTTCAAAGGGCATTATACAACGGATATTAAACGTTTGTTACCTAACGCCAAACGCACAAACTTCAGTGCTATTCGTCTCTCTGAAATAGAAGATTTCAGAGGTCTCCGCGAGGTTCCTCTTTCAATTTAATACCTCTTCTACACTTACGGGTAGATGGTAGGGTGTTAAGTGGAATAAGAGACCTTATTTGGACCTCTGGATTACGACCACTATACCGAGACGGGTGTAGCTACGATTAATTACAAAGGAGAAAACTGGAGTCACCAAGGTCTGAGTTTATCCAAGCATGCCCGAACAACAGTGAGGAAATTGACCTTGCGTATCTCTCTCTCTCTCTCTCTCTCTCTCTCTCTCTCTCTCTTGTTGCCAAAACTAGTTATTAATTTCAATATTAATTCTCAGACTACAGTGTGTTCTGTTGTGCATGATCTCTCTCTCTCTCTCTCTCTCTCTCTCTCTCTCTCTCTCTCTCTCTCTCTCTCTCTCCACACAGACACACACATACACAAAAGCTGCTGGAGTTCAGTTATCTTGCACTCATTGGCAACCTGATAATTTTCTTACCAGCTAGTTTTTCAATTTAATCGAATCCTTTTTTCTTTGATTAGCACACTTACCCTCTTGTTAGAGGCTGCACTTGGAATTGAAAAGTTTCATGCATTTGTTATGGCATATTCTATCTGAAGCAAACACATTCGATATGTCATTCAAATAAGTTTTTTTCTTCACAAAGCCTCAACCTCATAAAACCTTCATACAGATAGAAATATAACAAAGTTGGGGTTCACCTTCACGTTTTGACTGTAATATTTTTCTCTGCTTTATCTGGGAATAAATTTTCTTGCTTTTCAGATTGGCTTAAAGTTTCTCGGGGTGAAATTTGATCCAGTTATTTGGTTATTCCTTTTGATCTTAAAATTGGGCCTTGTAAAACGTCAAAGGATCAAAAACAGAGGATTTGTGCGTTTAAAATTACGTTATCGCTTAACGTGGCGCTAGTTTCTATTACTTGCTGTCGACCGGGGTTTGTCCTATACAGTTTTTCTTGACCTTTGATTTGCATAAAACTCAATTCTGCTTCTGTAGATTCATTTTCTTCTTCGGTGGAAGCCATATTATTTCCATTGCCTCTATGTTTTAATTTGATCCCATGTTTAATTTTCATTTTCTTCTTCGGTGGAAGCCATATTATTTCCATTGCATCTATGTTTTAATTTGATCCCATGTTTAATTTTCATTTTCTTCTTCGGTGGAAGCCATATTATTTCCATTGCCTCTATGTTTTAATTTGATCCCATGTTTAATTGATCACGAGCCACGCGTTACCTGGAAAAAAATGAATAAAACTAATAAATCACACGGCCGTTTTATTAGAAAAATGTAGAAAAACGTTTTATACAATTTTTTTTTTCATTCTTACTGAACCCGTCGTAAACTTACATGTTGCACCCTCATATTACAAACACGCTAATTTAAAAGAAAAAAATATTTCCATGAAAATTCAAGGTGGCGCGCTTTCTGAAGAATGACATTGGTCACACCATGCGACCAATTTTATTTTATTCACGTTTACAATTAGAAACTGTCCAAGCATACATTTGTAGATTCCAAAATTCCAAAAGAACTGCCCTAACCGCTTGTCAACAAGGCTCGTATGGGATCCTGTTATGCATGAAGGAATTTTTATGCTCCCTATCTGTCAATTATGAGGTATGAAAAAAAAAGTATTGATGGAAAACGAAACGACCCCCTGGTGCTCAGTGGATTTGACTTTAGCTCATTAACTTAGTAGATGACCTTAGTATGCAGAATGACGCTCCAATTACCTCCATTCCTCGACTCGGCTGCGAATCAGAAACAGCAATCGTTTCGAAAGATCATTTCGCTCATATCCTTATGAGAACTGGGGTACAGAAGTACCCCTAATTATTTGTACCAGTCCAGAGTGATACTGCTTTCGTTACGGACCATTGCTTTATGGTCTTATGTAAACAGTTGAATTGTGATATAGCCTTTGATTTCTCTCTCTCTCTCTCTCTCTCTCTCTCTCTCTCTCTCTCTCTCTCTCTCTCTCTCTCTGACTGTCTTGGAGACGAATTGCACTTTTCGTTGTGATGAGGGTACTGGTTATCTTACAATGCCTCATCTGCTTTGTTGCAGCCGTGTGGAATTCTTTATAAAGAATGCATGGACTGAATGAGTGTTGTGAAAAAATAATAATTACAGTTCTTTTCAGTCTACACTACTGATAGCTGAAAATGAGTTTCGGTCGTCAATGACCCTGTAGTTTCAACGCCACTTTACAGATAACGTGCATGAAAAAGTATACAAGAGATTATAAAATTTAACAGCAAACGCAGGGGGAGAAGAAAGAATTTGCCCCAAGGTCTATGGGACTTGACTGTCACACAAGCTCTTTATTTTCCAACTTACATTTGCGCGGATTAATGATCCGTTAAGCAATTTACGACCTGACCAATTAGAATACGCCGATTGCTAAATGTTATTTTGAAAATGCAGAAATACAGACATCGAATGGAATGCTAGTGATAATCAGCATGGTGTTTAAAGCTCTGCAAGTGAGTGAAAACATTTAGAAATAGATGGAAATGAAAAAGACCACCACTAAACCGTTTAATGCGTTATCGAGAGAAAAATATAGAAATGCTAAAACAAAAATGCTATATAATGTCTGGAAGTCGAGGTAGCTGTTACACTTGTTCGTAAAAGAACTGGTGACATGTCCTTTGTCTTCGAGACAATGGATGGGGCGATAATGGGCTTGGGAATTTAAAGGGAAAAGAAAAAGCCGTTAACGGGATGGGAGATGAAGGAAACTGATAGCACATAAGAACTATTCTTTTTAAGCCTAATAATCCAATAATTGTAGGTAAGTCTATAAAATAAATAGACCCCTTGATGACGTAATTAAGGGGCGATGTATATCACTCATTATCAACTCAGGAAGTTTATACTGATCCCTGAAATTTCTCTCGGGAGATTTGGGTGATTTGCATACGAATTTCTCTGCGTTTCATTTCAGCCATTTTGCGAACGGCCGTATCGTTAATCTTATCGCATCCTTCATCATCCTTCACCTTATATGCTGCTCTCTCTCTTCCTTATCACACCCACTCGTCTTAGTCATTTTCATATCTGTATCCTGAAATTTCCCCCACCCCCTCACAAAAAAAGGGGGGGGGCGGCTTTTAGTTCCGTCCTACCTTTTCATGCGTCAGCGTGCTCTTGTGCATCTAGTCCGTAACTAAAGCATTATTAACCGTCGTTAAAAAAAAAATCTAGTTCTGCCCAACATTCATGTCAGCTTGCTCCGCCTTCTAGTCTGTGTTAAGTATACTTTAGTTTAACCAGACCACTGAGCTGATTAACAGCTCTCCTAGGGCTGACGAGAAATGAATTTCTATCACCAGAAATAAATTCCTCTAATTCTTTATTGGCCGGTCGGAGAGTCGAACGCTGGGCCAACAGCGTGCTAGCCGAAATCTCTACCCACCCCTCCAATGAAGAACTTTCTAGTCTATAACTGGCAAACATTTAAGTTACCTTTCACTTTTTTCTTTTGTAAACCAAGCATGTTAGATTGCATCCAGATAGTTTTATTCTTATTCTCGTATATTCGCACTTGTACCATCATGATTATTGGAAATAATAAGTATGCGCGTGTGTAAATGCACACTCATGTACTGGTAATAAATGTTTTGTCTTTTTCTGATGCAACAGAAAGTATGAAAGAACTGCAAGAAACTTTCGTGCGATGTTTTAGTGATCTATAATAATGATATCCGAGTGAATCTTGTTTGTCCTCCCCCGGGTGACGTAGAGGAGACATGACACAACCACCCACCCCCTGCAAACCGTTTTGTCCGCTCCGGATGGGGGCAGGGAAGGCAGCGGATCGGTAGGGTAGGAGAGACAGCAGAGCCAAGTTTCAGCGCGCCAACAAACTCGTTAGTCTAATAATCATGTCAATGGTAAGAAAGAAAGTTATCTGTTTTCAGTTCAGTGAAATACTTCCAGAGGCAGCGCGGACGTGTCTTAGTCATGGATTTTTCAGCCGAATTTGAGCTTCTCTTACTTTTTAATATCAGAAGACTGAACATTTTGAGCTCACCAGGGATCACTTTTCATAATGTAATTGCGGTGATTGAGAGCAAAGTCTGTAGTATTGATGGTTCTTTCCCTAACAGAATTCTTAGTCTGCAGAACGGCGCATTCATCATCCGGTTATCTGATAAGAAAATGTCCATATCTTTGACTACATAGATCGGATTTTTTTTTCCGTGGGAGAAAGGAATTTCTTGTTTGGCTCTTCTATAATAATAATAATATAATAATATATT
This sequence comes from Macrobrachium rosenbergii, assembly GCF_040412425.1. Lineage (NCBI taxonomy): Eukaryota > Metazoa > Arthropoda > Malacostraca > Decapoda > Palaemonidae > Macrobrachium > Macrobrachium rosenbergii. The sequence goes on along the minus strand of NC_089793.1, from coordinate 18,399,038 downwards.
AATAATAATAATAATAATAATAATAATAATAATAATTATTATTATTATTATTATTATTATTATTATTATTATTATTATTATTATTATTATTATTATTATTATTAACCTCCTATATGATTTTGAGTGACCAAAAAGGAAATTGTTCAAGGTCTTGACACATTTACGTAACAAGTTCGATTCTCACTCCATGTAATAATGCATAAATCCCTCCCCAGGTAAGCAAAATTTCGTCCCTCAAATTAACAATTGATTGAAAACTAATATCCTTGTCTGGTTTTTAAGAATGTTATTTGCGCAACTTTCATGACAGGCAAGATGATTCCTTTCAAAATAACCGATATTTGCACACTTAAAAGTCACTAACTGTGGCCGTAGAAGTGGCTGTAGTTTATTTCAGATATATAATTTGACAGAATGAACCAACGTGAAAATGTCCGTTTCATATGGTAGGGCTAAGTCCACACTATCATTCATGTCTAACATATATATAAAACATCAGGTATACTGTTTTTAATTCATTGCTGGTAAGTGATAAATATCGTCGTGTCCACAGTATAAAACGCCACGTGCTGACTCAACCATGACTCAGGAATCCTGAGTCCTGGTTTTGAGAACACTGTAACATAATGTGTAGAGCACTAGGAATGTTATGACTTTGCTGGGCTTTAAATGAGAGGCAACAATCAATGTTTCTGTTGTAGCTACAGTATATAAACATTGTAAGTTTAGTTACACTTGTTTTAGGAAAAATAATTTGTGTACTAGTTTAAGTAATTTCTACCAATTTTTCAGCTGCAGTTCATATTTTCAGGTACTTAGTATGTTTTTTCTAGTTTTTTTTTTATATGAATGGAAACATCAAGTAAATGTTGCATACTTTGATGCTGAGTTTGACATGTAGGGGAAAGTAGGGGAAAACTTTTTGTGTTGTAGGGTGAAGGAGCTTGCAGTTGTTTGGCAACCCTGCTGGGAAGGCCTCCCGGTCCACCGTCCCCCAGTCCCCAGTCCCCACCCAGCCTCGAGAGATAGGTGACGTATTGTGCCATGGCTACTCCCGAACACTTCTTTAACATGTTATTTTCGAGTACCATTGCATTATTACAACTCCGTCCAATACAGTAGTCGTATAACAGATAGGAAGAAACTATTTTATGTAATTCCAGAGATGTGTTTTGCCATCTACAGACTCCCTCGGGACGTGTGCCTGAAGGTAAGAAGAAAGTATAAAAGTTACCCTTGAAATAAGTAGCTGTATCTGTTCTTATTCTGGAAGAGGAATGAACATAGTTTGGTCATCATAACTGATAATAAAGAAATTATGATAATCGAATGACGCCGACTCAAATGCAGGGGTAATATAACCTTAATACGAGGTGCTAAAGTGGAGGACCGGGTGAGCCAAATCTTGTCTAGTACTGTACAATTTTTTTTTTTTTTTTTTTTTGTATTTTCAAGATAAATTTTTTTTCACATCAGTATGATGTAAATGATAACCTTCCTAACATTCAATGTCGTTATGAGAAAATCTGAATTTTAAAAATGTAAGAAGAAAGGAGGTTAGGCCTAAGGATGCGGGCGAATGCAGCTGTTCTCTCTTGGAAACTTTTGGCAGAAGAATATGGAGGGCTTGTTCTATTAAGTCCTGGACTTCACGAAAACCATACAAATGTATTGGTCGATGTATAGAATGCAGCAAAAACTAAGCAGTTTAATAGCATCGCTGAATTATCTAAGACACTGGTTTACGCTGAGTAGGCGGAGCTGGAGACAATAATCTGTCTGACCGTTTCCCATCATGCACTTTTCCCGCCTAGACGACCGAAAAAAAAAACCGTCAGTCTTGTGTGCAATAAGGTGAATTTGGTAACATATTTTACAGGTATGTCAGCCAGACGGAAAGTTAGTGTGGTCTGGCCCTTTTGAACGACAGCAGTAACGTAAGGCATAGGGATGCATTTGATCGTACTGTAGGCCTACACCACTCTTCTTACTTTGGATACCTGCAGAGTGAGCATACACCTCCAGTTTGTTGGTTTTTAGGAATAAAGAACACTGTTTGAAGGTAATCGTGTAGCTCTATTTTTGTTGGTAGATAAAAGTACAGAGATTCACATTCTTAACCCCTTTAGTACCTTCATCATCATCATCCAGGTGCCATATCCCTAAGGACGTCGGCAATCATGGCTCGCCACTCCTTTAGTACCTTACTGCATTTAAAAATACTGCTTAATCTAAACCAACCAACCGTGTTGCTGTGAGCATGAATGCATATCAAAATCAGTAAGACACTAGCGATCCGGGGAGCATGGTACTTTATAGATAACCATTATAAAGTCTCCTCTCTTTAGACAGACTGACAGTTCATTTACATGTAAACTGTGGCATCTGTGTAGAACAGTTTAAGAATCCAGGTCCTTGTAGGCGTAAATGTTTTTGATGTTTAACTTCAAAGATTTTAGATCCACTAGTGGTGAGATGTTTTCTGTGAAAGACACCCGTTTATGGTTGGGTAAGATTAACGCATCAACGCAAGGCCTGTTTATAAAAAAAAAAAAAAAACCGCCGATATTTGGAAATGTTCATGATTTGTTCCCTGACAACATTATGAGATTAAATTAGATATCGCATTACAAAAATAAATTTTGATACTTACTTTTCTTTTGTTAAGACACTCACATAGTGCAAATTCCGTTTTAAACTGATTCGCAGAGATAATTTAGTCACGCTTAGTAATTGTAATATCTTATCAGAAATTATCTTACATGTCTACTGTATTTAGGACAAAAACTACCTCGATATGCTCACCGTCTCGGTATAGTCTCATGTCCACAAATTTTCGTAAATATCCTCCCCCTCCCCCCGCTGATTCTTCTCTCTCTCTCTCTCTCTCTCTCTCTCTCTCTCTCTCTCTCTCTCTCTCTCTCTCTCGTTTCTAACCGTCCATACCCACTATACAGTTGCCCTATCTTTATTATTATTATTATTATAGCAAATCAGACAATAAAAATTCCTTTTCCCATAACCCTACGGGGGTTTGTGACAGATATTGCACGGTGTGTTAATAATGATATGAAATTATGGTTAACGCCCATATAGTGCGCAGTAAGGGCGATATCAAAGTAGCCATTTCTTCAGACATTCTCCTTTGGATGATTAGAGCCTCAAAATCCGAATCTTTTTTGAAGTCGAATAGATATTTTATTCTTGGAGGAAAGCTTGTCAGTTGGGCTGAAGCTATGCACTGCATAAATACATTTACCAAACCGAACATCCTAGAATAATACTAAAATATATTAATAGTTTTCTGAAAACATTGCAGATGAAAATTCTTTTCATAAAATACGTCATACAGTACCGTTTTATTAGTGAAGGTTAATTGTAATTTTTTTGTGTTTATTTACTGTATTTAACTTTCAGTGGGGAAAGTTTCATTAAGCTAGACGCATGCTTTTCTCTATTCAATTTCTGTGTGTGTATATGTATATATATATATATATATATATATATATATATATATATATATATATATATATACACATATCACCTTCTCACACTTGCAGCAATAGCACTTGGGATGCAAAGACGCGTACGCCAACTCACTCAAACACACACGCACACACACACAGAACAGAGAGAGGAAAAAAGCATGCGTTTAGCTTAATATATATATATATATATATATATATATATATATATATATATATATGTATGTATGTATGTATGTATGTATGTATGTATGTATGTATGTATGTATGTATGTATGTATAGCCTATGACTAAAACACAACAACGTTGGGCGCGTTATTAGAACAAGAGTCATTTTCAGGGCAAAAACATTCTTCATAAAGCTGTTAGAGTTAAGAAGGCGGTTCATCTAAGAGAACCCAGTCTAACCTAATTAAAGTCTTAAACCGATTTGCAACAGTGCCCGAAGATACAATAAAATGTTCCCGTTCATTATAATGCGGCAGATTTTTAAGAATTAATTTCATAGACCTGTCAGAACTTACCAGTAAACTGCGTAGTTAGTAATTGAAAGCATTTTATATTTAGTATTTTTTCCTATTATGTTTGTACAACATTAAACTAATAGACTTGAAGAATACAAGCTTTTTAATTAGTTTGTGATTCATAGCTGAGAATACTCATGGTCGCGATTCGTATTAGAAAGCTGAAAGTAAAGAGGAACATTACCTTTCCGAACCGGAGAAAGAAAGTAAATTTAGAGCACTTGAGAGATTCCTAGACTTGAAATAACTGGGAACGTTCCCCCAGTAAAATCATGGTATGTATTAAATGTTACAAAAAAAGGGAACAAAGTGCGAAGTAAAACGCTTTTATCAATATCAATGAAGTTCATGATTCATGTGAATATTAATGATGCAAGTTTAAGTTTAAAGTAAAAGTTTGTTGAATGATGCAAATCTGCGAACGAAACGATATAATTAAACGAACGCTCGAGTGATTTTCAGAAATTGACAAATGTAGATGTTTCCCTAAAGAAGTAGAGCGTCAAAATAATGATAATTGGGTTTCTCTCCTCAAAAAAATAGAGAATCATAACAATTCAGGTCGATCGTATTATATATATATATATATATATATATATATATATATATATATATATATATATATATATATATATATATATATATATAATATATATATATGAGAGGCTCACCATCAAAATTATTAAAAATGGCATGTGTTTCTGAAAAAAAAATAAATGAATCAGAGCATAATGATTAGACAGAGAATGGTGAAAAAGTTTTTCCTTGTTATTCGTTATTAAATGCAGTCCAGCTTCGATTGTGGCATCTTATCTATCAACTGACAGCTCTTCATAAATCCGGGTGTTGCCAGCATCAGCACATAGGGTCAAGGATGCCATATCGCTCAAGCATGAAATTAGAGCCCATTCTCCACCGCCAGCCTCTCACCCTCATCCACAACCTCACCATCCATTCCGATTCTTTCTCCACTTTAAACACAAACCAAGTAAAATAGAAAAAAGTTGTACCGGAAGGAAAATGATAATCTGAATACTGATGCAATTTTCCACCATGAATTCTTTCTCCATTTTTAAAGGAAAATAAAGTGAAGGAATTTTCTGCTCTCTTTCCTGCTGTTCAAAGCCAAACCACAGCGGGGAAGACCAGTAGATATGAAAGCTTTCCGCTGCAGAAAGAAAAAAAAAATGCAACCACATTACGAGCCGTGGGGAGTAACATTCTCGAGCAAAGGGAGTTGCAACGTTAACGATCAATGGTCATTCAGACATAATCGTATCGAGAAACATAATAAGAAAAGTAAACTCTGATAGAGAAACCTATACCTGATAGCTTTCATTTTGGCAGTATTGGCATCAAGTCTCTTATAATACATATCTTTAATAACTTTTATATTATTTTATGATCAATGATTTTTCGAAATTTTAATTAATTTAAGAAGTATAGCTACTAGGTAATGATCTTTGAACAAACATATTCTTTCTAGAAAGAAAACACATTTCTAGAAATGTATTATCTCTTTAGTTTTTTATTTCCGTTTTGTCTAGATGATTATAAACAACCAATTGTTAAATGAGTCAATACCTTTAACCGGCATCCCTTAAATACAATGGTCCCGTTTTAATTGAACACTTCAATTTAGTCACATTATATTGGATCCTTCAACCAAGTAATGGGCTAAACCATTCAAGTTTTCCTGCCTTTTGTAAAAATTAACTTGAAAATAAACAAAAAATAAAAAAAAAATATATAGAAAAACATTTAAAATTTTAAAGTTGCTTTAGCACCATAATTAACTAAACGTTCTAAATGTAACTCCATTACACAATCAGGCATATCTGGACTAAACAGCATTTCACTACCCAAGGATGCTCTAGGCAAAGTCAGGTCTGTACCATCAACTGGCTTTTGGGGACGTGCCTTATAGATCTGCACGCTTAATAGACCAAGGGATAATGCAGGGGTGGCCGGTTCCTTGCTGGCTTGTCTTTCAACTAGTAAAACCACTTAAAGCATAGAAAAATATTTATTTGTTTTCTTTACACTTTTCTTCGTACGCCAGTCACCCATATGTGGATGTTCCTACACTTTGCACATTGGATGGTATGTCTGCATATGCGATGCTCCTTCAAAGGTGTTCCATACGGTGAATGACCAGGTCGTTCTGTTAAAGTTCCTGACCTATGCTCATGTATAGAAATTACTTTGTGCATTGGTCTACACTTGAGAGCTGTGTGACTGTATTCCACCTCCATTCCCTCAGCATTTCATTACATTTCAGGTCTCACAATCCCCCGTCTGTTTCATGTATCGTTTAATATGAATTCTTGCGAACCTCATATTGAAAGTGAGATCCATTAACATATTTCTTTCATTGGGCGAGTCTGATTTGTACATAAATGCCAATGTAGCCTAGCCTCTTCACCATGAAAATGACAATTTATAGGCTAGAGGTTGACAAATCATTATCCTTTTAGGAAAATTGCTTTCTTTTGATCTGGGAATTCGAAGGTGAATGGCGATTTAATTTGGAGCAGATATTTGAGTAAGCATGATAAAACGATTCTTTAAATATAAAGACAAGGAATGTCTGCTATCAGTGGTGAACCACCAGGGGGTTAAGGAACAACAATGCAAAGAGGGAACTAATCAACAAGACGCCAAAATTCCACATGGACCTTCACGGAAAATACATAATTTAGAGGAGGTTTTAATGATTTGAAAATAAGACTATTTATATCGTACTGGTTCCATTAAGGATGTATGCATATATATATATATATATATATATATATATATATATATATATATATATATATGTGTGTGTGTGTGTGTGTGTGTGTGTGTGTGTGTGTGTGTGTGTGTGTGTGTGTGTGTGTAAGTGTAATTGGTTAGCCACATTAACCTCTTAACTTTCAGAATTCTTCACACTTTTTGGATACGCTTGTCAATACAAAGCCTTAGATCCATATGCAAGACATATGAAGTAAATTCCGATATCCGGTAGCAGGATTCGAAACCACATCCCGAGAGTCAGTACGAGGTCACGTTTAATAGTTTTCTTCAGTTAGATTTAATGTCTTAAAACGTCAATGTGGAACAAAAAAAATTCGTGATGCCTGCTCCATTAAATAATCAGACACGTATGAAACAATCAAAACTTATATAAGAAGTTAATGCAATGCAAATCGGCGCACATAACAGAAGTCTAGTAACGCATCCTCTTGCTTGACATACCAATAACACAATTACTGCGTGCCATTTACTGCATATAAAACCTATGACAGCGAAAACGATGTGCATGAACACTTTAAGTACGCTGGCAATCACTTTTTCATTACCGTCGGTGCACCTGCTATCTTGTTGAGTGACATTCTTGAACGGATTACTTACTATTATTTATTTACTGATTTTTTGTAATGACTTGCTGATTGGCCTCATAAATTGTCTAGAGTAAAGGATGACTGCTACGAGTCAATGGACTGCTGTTTGACTTGGAGGAATAGGAAAGACGCCTTCAACTCAATCATTCATCATGAGTTGAATGATGCTTCAGAGTTTTTAATTGTTGGAAACGTGGTGAATCTTTATCTTTTTAGATGTCTTCAATGAAGTATTAGTGGTAAATGTTAATATTAAAATTCAAAGAGATACAGAGTTATATTTCAACTTTTATGAGGCAATGTATGTCGAGGGTAATGTTTCTCGTTTCATGAATCTTTTCTTTATTATTCAGACTAGTGAAGCTTAATTATTTTATAGATTATTAAAGTTTTATATTGCAAAAGTTTTTGATTATTTTTTATACTATTTTTTTATTTATATTGTTACGTTTTGCTCAGGGTGAAATTTTACCGTTCAAATCCTTTGCAATTTGAGGATAATATTATGCTTTTCTTATTGATTTCTTGTGTTAATTAATCGTTATACTACAGAACGTAACCTTACCCATGATTACGCTGTTCAGCAGTATAATAATGCATTGTTAATTCTTCATTTATTATATTTTTTTCTGTTTTTTTTTCTCTTATCCTTCTTATACTTCTCTCAGAGAATGTAAATAGTTATCGTAGTTATTGCAACTTGTTGCATGTGACCGGTCATTGCCCACTTTGCAAAATCTTTAAAAGATTTTTTAAAATGGGCTGAGTGCCTATAACAGATGCTTATACAAGGTGGCACACACACAGATACATGTTAATATATATTTGTATGTATGTACTGTATATATATATATATATATATATATATATATATATATATATATATATATATATATATATAACAAATATATATATATATATATATATATATATAATATATATATATATATATATATATATATATATATATATATATATATATATATATCTGCATATACTGTATATATATATATATATTATATATATATATATATATATATATATATATATATAGAGAGAGAGAGAGAGAGAGAGAGAGAGAGAGAGAGAGAGAGAGAGAGGGCGTAGGGATGTAGCAACCTGTACGCCTACCTTTACACGGTGCAGTCAGCCAAGTGGGCCTACCACTCTCCAGTCCACCTATCTGTAAATGGGGGTATTAACATTTGCTAGAATCAAGAAAAAGGGCGGGGAAGCATCGAGAATACTGCAGACTTCTAGCGCTACTCCTTCGAAAGGCGAAAAAGCATTTGGTGAAAAAATAATATTGAGCTTTGTATTCCACCACACTTTTTTTTTTCCCCCTTTGGAGAGGGTGGCGCCAGTGGGTGTCAGTCCTTCGGTTCTCAGCAGCTCTTTAAAAAATTCTACCACTGACCTTCGCCACCATTTTTATGGAAATCACTTAAATGAATGAAATAAAATAGAAATCGTAAGGCCCAAAAATCATAGTGGTTTAAAACGGTGTATGTACGAGTAAGGAAATGATCTGGTTTGGGGGATTTTTTTTCTTCAAAGATAACATCAATTATGAAGGATGTATAGTGAAGAAATTATAATATATTTTAGCTGCCTGTACCATCAAGTATGTATCTTGAGATAGATCTAAATGCTTTTCCACCTACATCCACTTTTACATTATTAATCTTTTCCAGCGGATTTTTCATACCATCACTCCCATAGATGTAATCTCCTTAAGCATATGTAAATATAGCTCTCTGTATCCTACTAAATTATGATGCTGCCTAAGCGAAAAGAATTTATTTATGAGCCTTTACTAGAAACAAGAATATTTTTTCGTCCTAAAGTCTGATCCACTTTTCACAAACGAAACTGCGCCATTCTCAACCAAATGACAGAGATTACGGGTCAGTCTCATGCATTAGTGGTCATGCTGCTTGTGCCCCCAGGGTGTTGCGGGTCGTAACCTTTCTTCCCTACATTCATCACAGATGCATCAAGATCCCTTACACAAGAATTAGCTATCGTTTTCCTAATCGATCAGGTCTTCAGACAGACCATAAATTCGTGCCGTTGCGTGATCTGTCGGGCGCCATCATTTACTGTAATCATTAGTTACTTATTTCAAAGAATACCCCGGTTTTTGCGATCGATGTCTTAGTTGAAGGCGATTCATGTGCGCTCGACCTGAATTAATCATAGCTCGCTCCGTACTAAAACTATGGAAGATTATGATTATTACGTCACATTATGAGGGTGGAGAGAGGGAGAGGTAGAGAGAGAGAGAAATTTTGATGAAGCCTTTTCCCATTGTATGGCAATTCGTTAAGCCTTTCCAATATAGACAGGAGCTCTCTCTCTCTCTCTCTCTCTCTCTCTCTCTCTCTCTCTCTCTCTCTCTCTCTCTGTATGTATATATATATATATATATATATATATATATATATATATATATATATATATATATATATATATATATATATATATATATATATATATATATATATACACGTTTCAGGAATTTTATAGTGATCTCATGCCCAATATTGCTGTGACTACAAGTTACAATTTTACAATAGAATCTAGTGATTTGAAACTGCATATTTTAGTGTAATGCACCCTTGAAACTTCTCTCTCAATAATTTTTCATAAATAAGCAATACTAAAGCCCATTTTTTACCTGAATCCACACTACCCTTTCCTTATCAAGCCCCCGATCGTATACAGCACCTCCTACTTTCTCGACAAAAAACACTTACATATTTCTTTATATGTTTGTCAGCTGACTCTTAAAACCACATTCTTGAATGAGATCAAATGCTGATAACTTTCGAGAATCTGTTTAGTAGAGCTGAAGAGGGTCTCTGCAGCTACCAGTTTTATAATGTTAAAGCGCCTGCACTTTTAATACGCTAAACACAATTGTAGATTTTATTTCTCTGTTTAAGATTCCCTTTATCGGTAAATATTTTTACATTACAGTTATGATTAGTGCGGGAAAGGAGGTCATGTTTTTGGTTCGGTTTCCTTGCTTGTTTGTTAGAAGGATAACGCCAAGAGTAGTGTCTTTATAAATAAATTTTGCCAAAGGTAGGCCTCATGACTAACGTGAAGTGATTAGATTTTGATGAAGGACGCGAATATAACATTTTGGTGGAAGGGATCTTTGCAGGAGGGAACTGCTTAGTCTTGACGGAGGTTTGCTGTCGACTCGGTTTTATTATCATTACTACAAATTTCACATGATCATACATTTTTCTCAGAACTACACAAATGCTAATGGAGGTAATGTCTTAAATTTTCAGATTAAGCTGACCTGGCGCCGAGAAATAAGCCATCTAATTTTCCCGGTGAAATGGGTTTAGCCAGGTCCCAAAAATGCTGAATTCCAGTGTTGAGACGGATTAAGATCTTAATCGAGGAAAGGGACGCCGTTCGCCATTAAGTAAGTATGCACCGTACAGGGTTTCATATTATTATTGCTATAATCTTAGTAAGTATTATGATTGCAATACTGAAGCTGTTATTATTATGTACTGGACTTAATGATGGCAGATGCACGTAGCTTGTGACAATAGCGTATGTATGGTAGCATAGTAGCCATACGGCGCTGAATAATCCTGGTGGGTTCCGGCGCTTGGTCAAGACCTAAATTTCATAATCAGTCAATCAATCATAGTAACCACACTAGTGAACCTGTATTGTTACTATTTGTTAAAACTATGTTCCACTTTACCAAGTTTGATTTTAATCAGTAAACGTCTCTGTGGTGATCGTGAAAGGTTACGGAAAAGCGTATATATATACAGTATATATATATATA
>NC_089793.1:18360323-18375323 GCF_040412425.1 Macrobrachium rosenbergii | reverse complement strand
CTCTCTCTCTCTCTTCTCTCTTTCTCTCTCTCTCTCACTCTCCTTCCCTCCCTCCCTGATATTGAATGCATCGGCTGTAATTGCGGGAATAAATGTAGAACATTCTTTTCATATTAATTAGCTGAACAATTTTCGTCAGTATTATTACTGGAGACTTTTATAATATTTCATTTTAAAATTTTTGTCATTGGCCGTAAATATACATATAAGAGCAAGCATATTGAGTTTCTCATATTGCTGTCAGATTTCTCATAAACTGACGCACATACACACACGCACGCATATATATCTGTGTTTATGTATGTATATATATATATATATATATATATATATATATATATATATATATATATATATATATATATATATATATATATATATATATATATATATATATATATATATATATATATACACACACACACAGGTGGTCTCTGTTTTCTTGAGCAATAATTTGTTTACTTGGCTGTCAGCCATATGTAGTATTTTGCAGCTAGGGTTGGTGGGAAAATTGAAAAAAGAAGAAAAAAAAAGTATGTGCAACCAGGGCTATGCCAAAATATTTTTCACCACAGTTCAGTGAAATTTTGCGACCTGGGCGACCAAACCTCATACTTTTGGGTTGAAACCTTTCATTTGGAATATCAGATATTCTAATGTTCACAAATGCATACCTGCCTGTATGTCGAATAAGTTGTATTAATTTTATATCTAGTTTATATTTTATATATATATATATATATATATATATATATATATATATATATATATATATATATATATGAATTATATATATATATATATATATATATATATATATATATATATGCATACATAAACTTTACGTCCATTTTACCTTAGATGAATGGCTGCAAGTGGTACCTTTTCATTGTATATCAAGTTTAGTCATCACCCTGGTTGCAAACCCCCATAAGAGCCCTATACCATTGCTGACGTAAAAAGAGGCACAATCAGAATTAACAGTACGTGTCTTAAATTTCCCGACTCGTATGAGTCGCTGGAGAAGCGAGCATCTCAACCATTATGCTGTTTAGCTTAGTACTTACGTAGTGGGTCCCGGTCTAGCTTAAACAAATCATCATTATTGCTGCTTTCTGCTGTGATCCTCCTGTCCTAGCGATGCCTCACAATCCTTGCTCGCAAGAGGTCCTGCGTTCGATCTTGTTGGGGGATGTAGTGATCTGGGTATACCGTCTTTGAAACGAGCGTGCCCCCTTTGTCCTTGGCAATTAATGATGCACATGGGGGTCAGTTGCCTGTGGTGGGTTGCAGATGAGAGGTGGAAAGAGAAATGTGAAGGAGGAAAACAAGAAGACGTGAGCGATCTGTGCATTGTCGGAATATCTACCATATCGTAATGAAATGCTGGAACCTTGCCAACCTGTGCTTCACCCCTTCGGGTTGATATTATTCATCACAGATATTAGAATATTTCAAATGCATACCCCCTCGTTTATTAAATAAGCCATGGTTCATGTACATCCTTGTTTTTTTTTTGTTTTTTTTTTGCTAAATATAAAACTACGTGTCTTTTGACTGCACAGAAAAAAGATTATATGCAGTGTTACCGATAATCCACATTCCTATAAGCATGTTCGGCGTCAGTAATCAAGTTTATGGGTAAATGAACTTAGACAAAGGATGTACTTTTATGAATGGGCTACTTACGCTTACACCGTCGGTATTTACTCTTATTAAGATTTTGTCCTTTTGAAATTGCCGAGTATTTTGCAAATATTCTATATAATTCATCTTCTTTAGGTACACTATGTTTGAAAATGCTTCGTTACAATCCCAATGTTTTTTTACCAAGTATTGTGAGAAAGAACTCTGCATAATTTTATATTATGGACCCGTAGACTTTTTTATTTCTTATATTGGCTAGAAATGCTAAGGTCTCCCATAAGTTGAATTACGCCATTAGGCGTCAGAGCGTCATCACTTATTAAATGTGTTTAATAATACAGCTCATTCATCTCGGTTGTTACTGGAAAATTGTCTCCTCTAATATTCAGCGATGCAGTGCCTAAATTTTTAGCAGTGATAGATAAAGTGTTCACACTCTTCGAGGTGTTTTTAAAAGCCGTCCATTTCTCAAGCTAAAGAAAGAGTGACGTCCAGCAAAGAGAAGAGTTGCTTCCAGTAACACGGGAAAAGTCAGTAATTTTCCATAGAAGAGACCTCAGGTGAGAAGAAGAATGAGTGAGAGAGAGAGAGAGGGAGAGAAACAAAATGCAATGGAGAATGACTTCAAACACAAGGGAGATAGAGAAATGGCTAAATAAGAGATTAAAAAAAATCAGATAAATAAAAAGATATGACTTCAAGCAAACGAATGATAGTTAAAAACAAAAAGCGAGACAGAGACTTCATAAAAAAGAGATTAATTTAAACAAAAGTACCCTGACTTCCAATAAAAGGGAAAGTTATTGAATTCATGCTAATGATAGAATTAAGGAAATAGATGATTTAAAGGAATGCAAATAAAGACCTTCAGCAAAAAGCACGAATGCCTTCAAGCAAAACAGAAGGACTTCAAGCAAAAGAAGGAGCGAACGCAAGCGAAATCGAGAAAGTGACTTCGAGTAAAAGAGAGAGTGACTCCATCCTTTGTCAAAATCAGATCAGGAGCCAGCAGGTCTGATGTCACCGAACAGAGAAGGGCGTTGTCCGACTGCGGTCTCAGGTTTTTGGAGGTTTCGCTTACGCAAAGGCTTCCTCCGTCATGAGATCGTGTCTTTTTCTCTCTTTTTTTAGAAACTTGAAAGCAAAAGTTCTTTTGTTTGATGTCCCCATCTCTCTCTCTCTCTCTCTCTCTCTCTCTCTCATCCTTTGTATGTGGTTGAAAACATTTATCAGGCTCTCTTTTTTTCTTATGATCTTTGTCTATGATTGACTTTCATTTGTGATTGCTGTCTTACCTGTTATTGATTTCATCTGCACCTTTTGGTAATTAAGACTCGTTCTTTTTTTTTTGGATTTTTTTTTCAGAGAATCATTTTGGGAAACCTTTTGCCCACGAGATATTTTCGATTCTTTGTCTAGTGGCGATACATTCTCGGTAAATTTAGTATCGAGCATAAACGCCCCAAAAAATTTCATCGGTCTCAGAGATATCAAAATTCTGACATATTTCCCAGCAGGTGTGGAGGTGCAAATTCTATTCTGGTTCCTGCCCTTGGAAACACCTTGGTAGAGAGAGAGAGAGAGAAGGGTTTATGTCCCACTTTATCGCAAATACAATGATCGTTGCTTGTGTATATGCGTAAGCATTTGCGCTTACATTTGGATATTGATAATAAAATTAGCAAATAAAAGATATGGGTATGTTAGCGAGAAAGTGAAAACGATGGTCGAGCTGTAAATAAGGAAGATTTCACAATATCTACTGATATTGTCGCAGTATATACCTATTTACTTATTAATTGTGATATATAAATAAATCTCCCTTTATTTAGCACACCATTATCAGTTCCCATTCCTTTTATTTGCCTTGAGCAGTCGATAAGGCAGATAACTTGAAAACCATATAAAAAAAAGTTTTGTTGAATAGGAACAAGGATAAACCGCTTTCTGTAATAAATCTTAGTATCTAGTTCACGGCATTTACTGAGTAGATGGTCATGAATATTTCCGTGATAATTATAAACGAAGTTAAAAGTCTAGTTTGTAGTCCTCCTTGCAAGTTTTAAGCCGTGTACAGCGCCTTGTAAGTACTTAATTTGAAACTTGCCTTAATTTATGTGAAATATTTATGAATGGATGATTGTCAGCTAAACATACCCTTTGCGTTTATACTCATACCTAGATTATTGCACAAACATGCACATATGTTAGCGTTTGTGTACATATGCATATGTATTATGTATGTATATGTATACATATAAAACATGTATATATATACACACACATATTATATATATATATTGCAAAGGAAAATAATTTCATTACCAGATGAATTTGCTTAAAGGAAATTCTGTTTAGTTCAGGTGGTGTACCTCTGGCTATTGTGACAACCTCGAATTAGTCCCTAGTAATTTTGCTTACTCTTCAAACAGTTTATTCACAAATTCTTATATTTTGATTATTAATCGTAATTATGTATCGTCCAAAATTAACCAGCAGCAGTATTTAGAAACACGTTACGAAGGCTTAATAGTTTTCTTGAATAGCCGACCATTGTCTTATGGCTTCATTTGCAAGTTCGAAAAAAAAAAAAAAAATAGCTATCCCACCTTCTAGTTCGTGTGCAAAATGAAATCCTAGACTTGCCATCCCGAGAAGTAAACTGATATTTCCCACTTTAGATTGCCGCAGGCCAAGGGAATTTAGATCGGGAACTCGAGTAGTAAAATAATGAATGATGTGTGTTAATCCCTGTGCAAATAGTCCGATTCTGATCTGTTGTAAGTCTCCATTTCTGCAGTGTAATGCACAGTGAGGTGAACAAAGGTCTGCCAAAAAAGTGATCAGCGGCCGGTGTATTAATAAACTCGCCTCCCGTAAGTCATTCATTTGCCTATTAGTGTACTTATTAATTTCGGTGGTTATGGAATTCAGACCGATGCGTGTCGACAGATTTTCTGAAATATTTAAAGTTTCTTCGAGTTTTTGTATCTCTCATCTTGCTCTCTGTCTAACAAGTTTCCTGTTACGTTGGCTGATCGGATTTATGTCGGACGGGCAAACCAGCATCATGCAACAATCGTCGAAGACACGTATTTACAAAAAAAAAGTTTATAAAGGAATATATATATATACATACATACATACATACATACATACATACATACATACATACATACATACATACATACATACATACATACATACATACATACATATATATATATATATATATATATATATATATATATATATATATATATATATATATATATATATATAATATATATATATGTGTAAACATATATGTAAAATATAGTGTAATTACATGTGCATGTGTTAAGTAAAAAACAATTACTCAAATTTTCTTTTATGTTTTTATTTTTCGTTTAAATACGAACCTCGCTTTGGCCAATGAAATATTTTGTTAAGAATCCCTCGATGCCAACCATTTTGCGAGTTCATTAAGAGGAAGAGAAAATGATTAATGTGGTGCATCTTCGTTAGGTCCGTGCATTTTTCATTATTTTTGCCTGTTGATATTTCTCTTAACTTCTTGGATAAGAAACCGGCCAGTTGCTTCATATGAAACTGGCTGCTATATGAAAAATTATAAGTGAAGAATCCATTCTTTGAGTACCGCAACCCAGTTTTAATAGATCCGGTTTTAGAATGACTGGGGAAATCTTTATTGGTGGTTTTTAGGGCAGATTCAAAACCAGATTGGCAAATATTCTTCAGTACTTTCGTGCTGAGAGACATGGTTAAGAATTAGGTGGGTTTTTCAGTTCATCAGATTTAATCATGAACTCCCCGGCTTCTTCTTTCTTCCACACATACATACTACATACTTATATATATATATATATATATATATATATATATATATATATATATATGTATATATATATATATATATATATATATATATGTGTATATATATATATATATATATATATATATATATATATATATATAATTTCATACAGATATATATATATATAATATAAAAGTTACCATCTTAGAGAAAGATCTCTTGTCCAACTTGAACAGTTGCCACCTGTAGGTGAAGATCTACTTGTATATTATTTGTGTGTATGTATATATATATATATATATATATATATATATTTTATATATATATATATATATGTATATATATATATATATATATATATATATATATATATATATATAAATTATGTACATGGATTTAATTATAATCATTACAGTAAGGATTTTTTATTACCTTTTTTTCTGCATTAAAGTAAGGTAGATAAAAGCTTAAGGTCAAATAAAATGAAAGAAGAACTCTGCAACAAAAGGACAGAAACACATTGAAGGGAGCTTATAAAGCTGACCACTAGAGAAAAATAAAACGTAATATAACTGCCACCAGCATGCGCACGCATGCTCAACGAAGCAACACGAAGTAAGAAAACAAAAGGTAGGAAGTAATGATCAACGCGTAGGAACCGAAAGCAGCTGTGAATCCAGCACTTCTATTTCAGCTAGAGGAAATTCAGCACGGAAGCTCAGCACAAAAAAAAAAAAAAAAATTCATCGCAAAATATAAGGGAGAATGACCGAGTCTTCATTACAGTAGGGCAACTTGTCTATTTTTCCATAAAGCTCCCCAACTCAGTGAAATGAAGAAAAATTAATAATGTTGTAAATGCAATAAATGTTTTCTGTTAAAATTCCCACCAGCAAGTAGCTCATGGCATAGTAACTAATGAAGTGAAACAAATCAATTATTATTTTTACAGGAAAACACTGCCCAGCTTCAACGACTTTCAAATTCGAGTTTACTTTTCAGTGAATGGACTACGCCGCTTGTTTTCACGGATCTATTTAAACCTTTGAAGGTTTTCTGTACGAAAGAATGAATTATATGGTTCTTTGATGAACTTTATGCAGCCTTATGAACGTAACTAAAATAGCAATTACAACTAATTCTTGGCTTATTTCATACATGAAGATGGTGTTAATCATTAAAAAGCTTTGTCTTTCCATCAGCCTGTCCCTGTTGGTATTAGAAATAACACAGCTTATGTAAATCAGTCTTTATTTATTCGTATGAAAGCAAAATTTCGTGTGACCTTATTACCACTCTTGACCATATTATTACTTACGTATTTGAATGTGTGTATGTTTGCGCAGGTTTTCATGAAAGACCCAACAAGTACCACGTGGATATCATGAATTTCGGAATCTCACCTTTCGTATTGCGCAAGCTGTATGGTGCCCAATAAATTCAGCAGCTATAAAAGTGATATATTTACAAATAAACACGATCTGTAAACATCACATACTCTCGTATGTTGGCGCATGGGCGTAATTACGAGTGATCCATCGGTCTATGATTATGATCATTTGAACATATTAGTGATAAGAAGTCGAGGCTAATGAGCACGTAGGAAGGAGAGACTTTGGAATTATATTGCTCTGTTAATTGGTGTTTTTCTTTAGATACTCAGACATGATTATTGCATTGCTTCCTTAAAGAATGCGTGTTTTGTTCTTAAGACATGATTGAGGAGGGACCATATTTTTTTTTTTAATATCCTCATCTTTTGTTGACAGATTGTTGTGAAGACGACCCAGCGTTTTCTCTCATTCTCTCTCGTTATTACACTGGATGCAGACACGGTTTTAATATATATATGTATGTATATATATATATATATATATATATATATATATATATATATATATATATTTTATATATATATATATATATATATATATATATATATATATTATATATATATATATATATATATATATATATATATATATATATATATATATATATACACACACACATAAAGACAAAATCCACGAAGGAAGAGAAACAATGGAGGGCTGCATTGTGTCTCTTTCATTCATGCATTTTGTCTTTATTTATATATATTCATCACGTTCCATATTTTCGTGATTCAGTTATACGTACATACATACATATATATATATATATATATATATATATATATATATATATATATATATATATATATATATATATAGAGTATATATATATAATATATATATATATATATATATATATATATATATATATATATATACATATACACATACACACACACAAACATGTTGTGTATATTATTCAAGTTTTTTTACTTCAAGTATTTTGTGGTTAGCACTGTCTTTAGTTAAAGAGAATTTCCTCCCGTTATCACTAAATATCTAGAAGGAAACCTTCTACTCCTTCGGAGCAGGTGACTTTATTTTACTATTTAACTCCAGATGGAAAGGAGAAATTAGTGAATTATGTCGTTAATCAGACAGTTTAGTCTACACGGTTTAGATGTCTGCCATGATTATAGGGAACTGAAGTTTACAATAGGTTCGTTTTTATCAAATGTTAACCGAAAAAGAGTTTTAATCTAATATAAAATATTTGATTAGCTTGTAGGCCAGGTCAGTGAACAGTTGCAAGATTCTCTCTCTCTCTCTCTCTCTCTCTCTCTCTCTCTCTCTCTCTCTCTCTCTCTCTCTCTCTTTGTATTTCATCAGAGGGCACAGCTGTTGTCCTCAACATAATTATTATTGCTTTAAACTGTGGATTCTTTTTGATCCTATTCAATCTCATATGTATCTGTTATCTCTTCCTCCATCGTTGATTTAACTGAGAGAGTACCGCAAACCCATAAACGTCGAAAGATGACCGAAAACCCATTTTCTGAATTTCCGAAAGTTGGACGCCGTTACCATAAGCGTAGATGCAAACGAGATTTCCTCGACAGAATAGAAAGATTTTTATCAGACAGCTTTTAAGTACATATCGAGGCAACTTTCATTTTGGAGCGTAATAAAAGAAAAAAAAACTTTTATCGAATCGATATGATGTGGAGTTCATTGAGGAATTCGTACGCTAATAGAAATCGGTCCTTTGAAAGCATATTTAAGCCTTTCCAGCCGAATACGCAGTGAAAATATTCGAATTGGGTTTTTTAATTTCATAGCAAGTCCCGCGCACGGTAATCCCAGTGAAATTAAATGTTAAAAAATTGTATTATTTGCTATAAAGGATTCTTGTGATAAAATCATAAGCTCCCAAAAGTTAATTTCATAGACTTAAGAAATTATTGCATGATCTTAATAAGAGTATAATGTCAACCAGTAACAAGTAAGTGTACTTTAATAATTGCAGCCTACAAAAATTAAAGTATTATAATACACTAATAGACTATCTGAACCTTATAAGTATGAAAGAATATTCTGAATCTTTTCTGTATGAAAGATTATCTTAACCTCAAAGGAAATGAATAATAAAGAGATTTTAAACTTTCTAAGAAATAACTGACGTATAAATACTAAAATTGTATTTCCTGAAAGAATTTCGCGAAAAAAAAAGTTTAATTAGAAAAAGCAAACAACATTCCATTAGAGATACGTTCATGTTCTATAAAGAAATTATTAGTCTGGTAGAGACAGAAATATGAATGGGAACTTGCCTTTACGCATGAATAATCTGAGACATGATCCTCATGACACCGATTTTTTTTTTTATTCAAATTGATCTTCGTTCATCTGTTTTGCACGGGAATCTTTTGTTATGCGCTTCATACCTCTCAGGGATTCGACAATCTGGCATAAGGCTTCATTAAGCAGACTTCTTTATCCCTCGCTGCATACTTATTTTTACCTGTTTATCTAATCATTACTTTAGGTTTTGACGACGCAACATCTGTTCGTTGTTCTACCTCTTGGTGTTCCTTAGTTGCCCCTTCTCTCATTTATTCTTTGGTTCCTTTTCTACTCAGGTTTTTCCCGGTGGCTTAACTCTTTGTTTCTTTTTCTTATGTGTCGTTAGGACTCAATCTCGAGTTGCTCGTATTTCATTCACCAACTTTAGCCTTGAGAGCATATCGGAATAGGCAGCCAGTAATTACAGTAATTAAGTTCGGTACCTCCAGTGCAGTTTCTGTCCATTTCGTCAAGCTTCCCTCCTGTCGAACTTTTTAATTTCGTCTAAAGAAAATATAACGCAACCTCACATCAGTTTACATTTTGAGTTATTCCAAGCTTGTCTTGGAGAGATTACATTATTAAAATTGAGATAAAATTTTTTCAAAAAGGTTTTACAAAATGTTTATAGGTCGAAATTTCTTTTCTGTTTTTATTTTACCAAACTTGGTGCATTGCTTTCCCGTCCTTATTTGGAATATCCTGTAAATATAAATACTTCATTTTTAGTCGCTTGATTTTGTAACGAAGCAATTCATCTTATCAGTGATCATACCCTGGCCTCTCTTCTAGGCCCTCTTTCATTACTTGCAATGTAATATCGCTCTCTTGTTTACCATAAATACAATTCTGCATGCTGTTCTGAAAAGATGAGCTAAATTAGGAAGCCACTCCTGGTGGCCAGCCTCCTGACACCGGCCAGGCAATGATTTCTAAGCGTAACGTAGATTTTCCAAGCATTGGAAACTTCCTCCTGTCTGTGTTTCCACTTCTATCTTTTAAGAGAAAGGTTTATCACTTACACTGGGCTTAAGCCCCACTCGTGTCATCGCTCAACCCCCACGCGTTTTATTATCTTTTATTCTATTAAGTCTAGGTTATGTTAGGGCAAGAGATTCCTCGTTGTTCGTCGTCCTCATTAAAGAAAATAATGTCATTGTTGCCGAGGGTTTATTTACATTCTAAAAAAGATGAAGTGCAGTGGCTAAAAGCACATGTGCAATGTATTCCAGTGTGGTCAAAGTTCCCTGGTTGTTTAGCAAACTTAACCTGCTCCTTCTCATATATATATATATATATATATATATATATATATATATATATATATATATATATATATATATATATATATATATATATATATACATACATATATAATAATATAATATATTTATATATATGTGTGTGTGTGTGTGCACGTGTGCGCATACATTAATCGAAACTGACCGATAAATATTCCAGTTAGGCCACAAATCCACCTGACTACTCAAAACATATTTTCTTCTCTGTCCAACAGTGTCCGTCTCAGAGCTGTTATCTTAAGGCCCAGGGCTAAGGCGCAGTGTGCAGGCTAATAAAGCTGGAAAGGTTATCAGCAGCATATCAAAAAATCTTTTGGCTTAGTTCACAGATAAGAACGCATTTTGAGAAGAGTAATTTTCTAATGCTTCTTTTCGGTTTCGCCTTACCCTAAATTTCTCTTTGAGTTTTCTTCCGCGTAAAATCTTGATGATGGCGAAATAAAAATAAAGCATATGAGTAATGAACTAAAATATTTATGAGAAGCGGAGAACAGCTTGAGAGAGAGCCGACGATGAGGCTGCAAACGATCTCGAGAATTATTTTGTTTTCGATAGCGATAATCTGGACGATGAATATCATGATAATGATGGTACGGAGACCCTATTCATCAAGGTGGGCCATGTAATTAAGAGATATACATTTCATAACCGTAGAGTCTATTTTCGTCTCGCCTAAGTTCTCGGCCGATTCCTTTGCGAATTTCGGTTGTAAAAATGTATTTACTCCTTTCACTTCTGCTTTCAATAGAAATCGTCCGTTACTGATGCCCCGAACTGATATGTAAATCAGCTTTTGATGGCGTCTCGTGGCAAAGCTCACAGGACCAATATATCATGAAAATTACTATAAGAATGAATCTCATGTTCTCCCTTAGAAGGCAAAGGCCAGAAGTTCTGGCTAAATTTTCATTCTGGAATGGATTTCTTTACGGCGCAGTTTGCAATCGCATCTGGTTTATTAAAACATCCAGGGGTTGCGATATTTGGAGGTTTTGGTTTTTGCTTTTAATGGCATTGCAAATTCTTTTCACATAATTCCGTACCTGTTTGTTTTTTTTTATCTATTTATCATCTATCTGCCTATCTATTCACACACATATATATAATATATATATATATATATATATATATATATATATATATATATATATGTGTGTGTATGTATGCATGTAAGTGTATGTGTACATATATGAATGTGCTTTTCTTTTATCTCACAAAGGAAGGGATTCAGGTTTCATCCTTCGTTTCTCAACTGCAATTGTCTTTGTCCTCGTAATACACACACACACACACACACATATATATATATATATATATATATATATATATATATATATATATGTATCGTATATATATACATATATATATATAGTATATATATAAATATATATATAATGTATTTATATATATACTATATATGTATATATATATATATATATATATATATATATATATATATATACATACATACATACATACATACATACATACATACATACATACATACATACATACATACATACATACAGATTGTGCTGGCCACGTTTTACTAGAGGTATATGTGAATTTAATTGCGACAGTGACCTCATAGCTTCTGAATTTCCTCACATTTTTTGGATAAATTTGTCACTGTAAAGCTCGAGACCTAAGTGAAGAAATTGATACCCTTGGAGGGATTCAAGCTGACAACCTGTGTGCCAGAATTACTCTATATATATATATATATATATATATATATATATATATATATATATATATATATATATATATATATATATTTTTTTATATGTACTTATACATATATATGTATATTATGAAATCCATTTGGTTTCGGTTTTAAATTATCCACAAGATTTTATCAATTCGGTCACTGAACATGACTGCATGATGCAGCTTTTCAATTACCGTGTTTATCTTGTCTCAACCATGCATATGATTGCTAATGCTTGCAATTGCTAATTGATTTGCCAGGAAAATTATAAGAAAATGATAAGAAAAATCTTACACTCTCACCATGCCTTTCACTGAAGGCAAAATACGGAAATAAATCTTATATAATATTTTGCAAAATACACGCTTCTCAAATGAGATTTTCCCTGCCACGCCGTAATTAAGTCCGCTAATGAACCATCGTAAATCATCCTCAAGTAACGTCAACTACTCCGCCGGTTTTGAGGAGCGTCCATATTTTCCCAGGATTTACGCTTACTCAGCTCGGTGTCCAAGAACTCGCACACCCAGACACTAATGGGTGAAAACACCACATCTTTTGGAACGGTGATAGATTTTTATGGCTTAATGAGGCATCCAGAATACAGCCTTTCCAGACGGATTGGACGTGTTAATTACATAACTACCTAAATTCTATATTCGGGGCCTCCTTGGCTTCCTCAAGAGCTTATCACTTCTGATCCGAAGCTTATCTGGTTCAAAGCTGTTTAGGGAAGGTGTTGGTAGAGTGACTCATTTCATCGAGATTTTGGAGCTAAATGAGCCGTTGCCTGAAATGCTGAAACAGAGGGAGAAAAATGGTTTGATATATGAAAGGGCTGACCTCAACTCAAGAAAGCCCTTTAGCAAAATGAGAACTTTCCTCCATCAGCGGCTGACTGAATATTTTGTTTTGCAAACATTTCACATCAGGATCTGGTGTTCATGCGAGATGAAGTCTTTAACAGTATACAGTAAATTGTAATAATGTTGAACGTAGGCTCACAAAAACTTTCCATTTATTGAATTGTTGACTTTGAGTTTATCTTCAAGAAGCCATTGCCAGCAGGTAGTATTAACTGATTCAGAGACACTTCCGGAATCAATGAGTCTCTCAGCAGTAGCCTATACTTTAGAGTTGTCGTTTTAAACTGACGAAAACTGCATTTAAGACTAGTAAATGTAATTTTCGTTAGTTTAAATGAATGTGATCCGTTTCTCTATATGTCAGTTTAAGATATTTGAATTCTTAGGGATTTAATAATGAATTCATTGTTGGGAGGGAGGAACATAATCTTAACGTAGTTGACTAATTGGACAATTATTTGAGGTGAATGCCATTCAGGAACATTTTGGTAAAAACTAGGACCAAAAACCTTGTCAGCAAATTTATAGCCTTATTGAGGAACAAGCTTTGATAGCAAAATAAAATTCGATAGTAATTATAAAATTAATCTCTAATTGGAAATAAAAACTCGCTTGCATTTCAACACTGCAAGAGCGAAAAGTCTCTTAGATACTGGTACCCTTATCTCATTTAAATTCCCCTTCAATACGTCGCCAGACAATAAGCTAAGTCATTTCGAGTCCTTGTGATAATTAATTGAGCCTCAGTGCGGCTATTCTTGATTATCTATAGCCAAGTCTCTGGGAATTATGATTTTTGCCGGGTTCACAAAAAGCTATATATATATATATATATATATATATATATATATATATATATATATATATATATATATATATATATATATATATATATATATATATATATATATATATATATATATATATATATATATATATATATATATATATATATATATATACAGTATATATATCAGCAATATAGTCGTCGTGCTATATGTGGAGCAAGGAGGATTTAGGGGTTGCTGAATGGAGAGATACAACAATGCCATAATAAGCTCCCATTGATCATAAGTTGAGCAAGAATGTTCTGAACTGGCGTGGTCGCCAGAAATACTCCATAATGTCGAATTTACCTTTTCTTGGGAATAACCTGCTCCCTAAGAAAATTGTAATTGATAATTGTTCCTTACCTGGCCAGGAAATCGAACCTGCGTCTTTGGGACATATATGCTTATCAATTATAATTTCCTTTACAGTGGTTATGCCTCGAAGTAAAGGGAAAACCATATTAAAGAGTATTACTAGCTTAATATTTTATATATATATATATATATATATATATATATATATATATATATATATAGAGAGAGAGAGAGAGAGAGAGAGAGAGAGAGAGAGAGAGAGAGAGAGAGAGAGAGATATTTCATCATCATCTCTACGATGTACTGTATATCAGCGAATGAAATTGAGTTCACTATCATGAGTTGATTAACCACCACCGAACTTCAACCAGATCCCTTTCAATACTTACACGTTTATTTATTTTTTTTTTTACTTATCTCCGCTGGTACATTTTTTTAAATTATTTTTTACCTCTTAATTTTTTATTTTATTTTATTTCCTATTTTTGGCTTCCATGGTCACAGACCAGTAGTCCCGCTATCCCGATTAGAATTTCTGGAAGGTCGCAAGTTCGACCCTAATAAAGCCAAGGCTTAATATGCAGTGATAGATATTTTCGTTCTCTCTCTCTCTCTCTCTCTCTCTCTCTCTCTCTCTCCTCTCTCTCCATCCCACAAGAGCACCCGTTGATGCTATTTGTAATTTATTGATAAACGTGCGTAGATTCTTATCTTTAATGAGGGTATAAAGACGGCCGCTTTGCTGAGCAAAAAGTCGACGATGTGTACCAAGTGGTCTATATTTTAACTTACTCTGTCCGATAATGTATAACATAAACATTCATTAATCCTCTTCA
>NC_089793.1:18352823-18355323 GCF_040412425.1 Macrobrachium rosenbergii | reverse complement strand
TTTTCGTTTCTTTTACTATACCTCCTTTCATATTCTTTTTCTTCCATCTTACTTTCCACCCTCTCCTAAAAATTAATTCGTAGTTGCGTGGTTTTCCTCTTGTTACATCTTTCAAACCTTTTACTTTCAGTTTCCGTTTCAGCGCTGAATGACCTCATAGGTCCCAGTGCTTGGGCTTTGGCCTAAATTCTATATTCATTCTGTCAATCAATACACGAAATTCTTAAAACTCGGCATGAGCGATGCAAACGTTTTTACGTAGATCTCGACAAGAGTAGACATAAGAAAAGAGTCTTCTAGTTGCATTCAAAATCGGTGGTAATCATAGAGGTTATATTAAAGAGCTGTGATGATCATGAAATTAACTTTGAGATTGTAATAAATGTCTGAGTTGATCATGGGATTAACTTAGGGGTCGTATTCAATATTTGTGGTGAGACCTTGAGCTCTTAAGAATGTATTTCAAACAAGCTAGATTTTGTGTTCTGCTATTCTTCTTGCTAATTAAACATTGCGAATGTAAAGTAAATTGAATCCCTTCAGACTATCACGTCAGAGTTTCATCACCCTTTCATCTTCATTTCGGCTACGTGCAGTGCGAAGCTCTGACGTTAATGAATCCTCAGATCTCCTAGTATCTTTTAATGCTTCCCTGCATGTTTAACGAATCGGATTCCTTATCATTAAGGTGAGGCGTAGCTGCAGGAAGCAATCTCGATTTGCATGGCCAGTCCAGCATCCGCTTTTTGCGGCTCGAAATTATCCGTAATTCCACCGTATATTGGGGCTCGGGACGATCCATCGCCCTCATTAGCCGTTTCCCAACTGATGGAGATGGCAGATACGTCACCAGCTATTGACTGTTGACTGGTTAATTTAAGGGAGTTTCCGAACGGCGTTGCGATTTCCTTAAACCAATTTTCCGACTTGTCGATCGCAATCAGTTGTCGTGCCATCGTCCTTTTGGCTTATCGAGACAACCACCAGTAGATGGGTCAGGGGATCGTGTGATATATCACCTAACGAGTAGAAAGTTTTGAGGGATCGGAATGCTATGGGGATTTTTATCTCTCCTCTTGGCCCGGCGGTAAGAGCACTCAGATCACAACAAGAATTTTCGATTTTCGAACCGGACTAGGAAGGGAGAATGCTCACTACGCATGTTTACTTTAATAATGGATTTGTAGACTGTTTCGGGTTACAGGTATGGTGGAGAGAGAGAGAGAGAGAGAGAGGAAAAAATACCAGATATGAGTATTCAATGCTTCGTCAAATTGTATACCATCCAGACGGAAAGGCCTGGACGAGGTAATTATCAATCTAGTAGGGCGAAACCTGTATATTTGGAGGGGGTTCGGTGTTTAGCCTGTATTGTATTAATACTTACAGTTCGTTCTTTTCAAAACGACGAGAAAGAAATAGTCATCTCTCATTTCTTAAGATAAAGAAATAGGCGAAGACTGTAAAGGATAACGGAAATTAAATGAAAAGAGATTTCTCAAAAGTTTCCTCGTTAAACAGATTTTATGTATATTCGAATTCCAGAGGTAACGGGAAGATCTGAACATTGTAGACTGAAGAGAGTCATATATTTCTTTAGTGATATAGTGTACAGACAATTATTGGACAGGAACAGGCACGCGTCTTTTAAAGGAGGTGTTCATTGTGCTAACGGGCGGAAAACAGGACTAGTTCAGCTTTATGCAAAGGTGGTCACATTTCTTTTTTTATCGATATTACTTTCGGCAGTGATCTCATGAGCTTCAACCAGCGCCACAGGTTGAGATGTACATTGCGAATCGTGTACATGTAGCAGGACACAAAATCAGATAATGAAGACTTGGTTTTGGTCGAGCAATGTCACATCGACTGTGCGGCATACTAAACTTGTGACCGATGCTTTATCTCTCCTGAGAAGAAGAATGCCATTCCACTTTTCCAAATTTCACCTTTCCCGTGATGTGTCTTGTTAGAAGCAGCAGCTTTTTCTCTTGGGGAGGTAAACCCTTTGGCAATTTTCTTATAACTATAAATTAGCCCAGTTTGATTTGAGCTGTTGTTGAGGCTAAAGATGTGAAGAGCGACAGCAGTCTTGAACCTGTCAGTGTGACATCCGCAATCACGTTTGTACTTTCTACTGGCCATTGTTCCGTAACTATAATGAACGGTGCAAAGAAGTATCTTGAAATACAGCTCACATTTACAAATATGATAATCCTTGTGTAATTTTTATTGCACCATACAGTGCTAGAAGACATTTGAAATTTAAGCTAGAAGTCTCCAAGGCGTTTACCAGTAGTGGTTTCTTTTTAGTTAAAATCTCTTATTATTATTTCTGTTTCATAAAATGAGTACTCTCACAAGGTGCTTTCGGCGAATTTTTTCTTCGTGTATTTATCTTCAAGTCATTTTAAGCATTCTTTTACACTTACTATAACAATTCAGTTCAAGATTTCTCGCAGACTGATTTAACGGAAATGTTCTAGCCTACATGTTCATA
>NC_089793.1:18322823-18347823 GCF_040412425.1 Macrobrachium rosenbergii | reverse complement strand
TTAATGAGGTTGTTTCGCAGAGCGGTCTCCGCGGACTGCTCACTGGAATTGCAATGTCTTTGTGGTTCTCTACTTTTTAAGACTATACAATGAAAGGAGCAAGAGCGACTAATATTTTTTTCGTTATGGTTTTTTAGGAGAAGGGTTATCTTTTTTATTGTAACTAAATTTCAGATCATGTAGTACGTTTTTTTTCACTCCCAAGCTCCGTGCAGTTGGCATATTGCATCTCTAATATTATGACACTTTTAAAATGACAGACGTGCAAGGAAAATACCATATTACAGTAGTAATGATTATAATAATGTTTTCAAATATTTGAAATGAAAAATAGCAATAGAAGAGATCGCAGTTAAGTTTCATTGCGTATTTTGCAGTCCTCTATACATTAAAAACACATTGAAGCCATAGCAAGGAGGCTATCGTCTCTTTTGATTGGGCTGAGACCATAGGTATTGACCATGTCTATTATACCATTCAACACCTACTACTACATTTACGGCCTTCAGACAAGAGCCTGTGATTCCATAAACCAGTAGAATCTAGACCGGCCAACCAAGGAGCATACATGTAATGTGTTCAAGATTTGAAATATTTTTCTTGAAGGTCGTATGCTTAATACTACCTTTGCTACATTATTATTTCATTTGCTTCAGATAATGTTTCATTTCTGATGAATCCAGACAAAGTTTAAATGACGAACTATAACAAACCAGTATGTAAGTGTTTATTATATTCTGGCTCCCAACTTATAAAATTGTGATGTAGTTTGACCACCAACATTTACACCTGTATTATAACTTGACCACCAGCTTTTAAGTATGCATTATATTTTGAGCACGTACTGTCGAAAATTAAGTACATTCTGATAACTAGTGTTTGAAAATTCATTAGCTTTAAATGAAAAATATTATGGTATTTGCCGGGTAAGAAGGTAAAGGATTATATTCTTTATTATAAATGAAATGTCTTCAAATAAATATAATGGAATAAGTCGATTGATGGGTAGAAAAAATGCGATTTGTCTCTGACAAAGAAAATGTGTTTTAATAATGATGGCCGAGTTGACTGATATTTTCAACGAGCGCTAGCTTTCGTAATGACAGACATGACATCATGATTGAAGATTTTAGAAATATTAATCAGCGAGTGAGTGACTGTTGTGACCCACAAAGTCAGAGCGCACGTCTACAAGACAGAGAAGGAATGACAGTAAGGAATTACTCTGAAGTATTGGCGTGCCCAGGAATGACAGTGACAATGAATGGCGAAAGGCAGAAAGTATTGAATAATTATGTGCAACTGTCAAAGCTTTCAGTTTTCAGCTAGAAAATAGTAAAGCTTTAATCTTTTTTTTTTATTAGGTCTGGAGTAATATTTTGCACAGAGACACTCAAGCGTGGAGATTTGCAATCATGCTTGGTTGATTGCCCAATAAATCACGTAATTACAAATAAATAAGAAAAAACCATTAAAGTTCACCGTTGTGCTTTCGTCACTTAATCGGTAGAAGTAGCTTAACACCGTAGTTTTATGGGCAAAATTATTTTGAAAATGATTTTCCATTAGAAGACATCTTTAATTTTATACTTGGAAAAATTACATCTTGATGTGAATTAACACATCATCCATACCTGCATGCTTAAAATCTGTAAGAATGTTGTGAAGTTGTTATCCTGATAATAGTGAACAAGATTGTTAATGATGAAAAACTATTTTCTACCCAAATTTTGTTCAAAGTTCAGTGGCATTTTCAGTGCGCTCATGTCTTTAATGTACACGTATTTGTTTCTTTACACATTAGTTAATTACTGATGTCACCGAAAACAGACATAAAGATAAACAAAGTCAAAACAGAATACCATGTGGTGCATTGCTTATGTATATTGTGTATATGATAATGATTTGTCTTGTTGACAGAAACTTTTCCGTTTTAATCCGATGAACATAACTTTTTTTTCATCAAGTTACGGGACATTCGTATTATGTCTTTGAGTATCATGCCTTGATTTAGAGCTAATAAACTTTTATATATATGTATGTATGTATATGTATATATATATATATATATATATATATATATATATATATATATATATATAAATATGTGTGTGTGTATGTATGTGTATATATATATATATATATATATATATATATATATATATATATATATATATATATATATATATATATATACAACGTGATAAATAGAATATTTATCTACGAAAGAAGGAAAAACGGTGGAGTTTTAAGATTGATCGCCTTTTATCCAAGTCAGTTTCAAGAAAATTGCTTTTACTTGAAAATATCCTCGAATAAAGAGAACAGATTTTGCGGTCTGTTGTTCCTTGTGTTCATTTTTTTTTCGTGGCCAATTACTCCTGTAAAACGAAAAATTGGCATTTTAACCGTAAAATGTACTCAGAAATTTTGAAAGTGCGACTTTTTCAAAATATTTAAGCTAAGCTACCCTCTCTCTCTCTCTCTCTCTCTCTCTCTCTCTCTCTCTCTCTCTCTCTCTCTCTCTCTCTCTCTCTCTCTTAGGAAGCTGATAAGTTGACCCCCTAATATCGGCGCCCTTTGAAGCCGCTACCTATAACCAAAACAAGTTAAGATCGGCGCCATAAAATTCGGATAATGATTCAAGACCAGAACGGGCAGCTACTTTATCTGGCATTCGGCTCTTTCCGCTTTTCGAGATTACAAAGAGGTCACAAGCACCAGAAGGCGGGAAAAAAAATGGCGGCGCGCTAACTATAACGATCTGAAGTACGATCTGTTTAATTATATGTTGAGAGGTTTTATCGTACATCGGGAGATCGAACGCTGTTTACCTTGGCCTTCTTGCCCTGACAACCCCATCCCCCATCCCATCCCCCTCCAAGCACTCCCATCCCCACAACTCCCATTCCCGGGTAACTCCCCTCCAATTAATTACCTTGGACTCATAAGAGGTTTTGCATTAGGAGCAGATTAGAAGTTTTTAATGCTAGGCCGTGAGGTACATATCTTTCGGGAGTGATTCCCGGTCCATTTACCCGTCTTCAAGCATCCGGAATTTCGTTGGGATCGCCATTTGAAATCTCGGTGGATTCTTAATGTATGCAATTTCCGGTGACCTGATGTGGTGTTTTGATTATTGCTGTTACTTCTGGAAAAGGAAGTAAGTCTTCAGGGAAATGTGCTCAGCTCAAGTATTACAAACCCAAATGCACATTTATATATATATATATATATATATATATATATATATATATATATATATATATGCCTATATGCCTATATATACAGACATATATATGTGTATGTATACTGTATAAATGTGTGTATATATAGTGTATGTATATATATAATATATATATGTATATATACTATAAATATATATAAGTATATTACATTATATATATATATATATATATATATATATATATATATATATATATATATATATATATATATATATATAATATATTAATTCTTCAGTTCAGAACTGGAAGAAAGGATGGCCAAAAATGGATCGTTTTTCCGAGATCTAAAATTACCGCAGATGGACAGATTAAGCCTCTGTAATTAGCGACAAAGATAACTTGGTTTATGGGGGACTTTCTTTTCTTTCTTCTTTTCTGGATGAGAGGAGGCGGGTGGGGGATGGATGAGGTGGATGATACAACCCCTAAATACCTCCCTCCAAGATAGTGTCGTCTCAAAATGACTTTTGGTTTAAAGATTTAAAAAGAAATTGGGCGGCAAAGTTTTCGTCGTTTAACATTGTTACTTGAGAATTATTGGATTTACTTTATTTGATTTTCTTTTCCTGATATTCGAATTACTGAAGTTTTGAAGTCCTAAAATCTTCGGAAGATTTTTTGTTTGGTACTTAGACGTCTTGCGATGATAGCTCTCTTTTTATTTATTTATTAATTCCTTATTTTTTATTAATCACTTTTTGTAGTTGCGTCATAAAATTATGAAACGTCACGAAAGTCCTTCAAGTTAAATTTTTCACATAATCGTTCAATTAACCGTTTTTATTTGGATTTTTTAGAATTTACCTCTTTTATTTCCTGTTAATCTCTCTCTCTCTCTCTCTCTCTCTCTCTCTCTCTCTCTCTCTCTCTCTCTCCTCTCTCTCTCTTGCAAAAGACTATTACAAAGTTAGATATGATTCACCGTCATCACCTCCAACTTCACTGGATGCAAAAGGTCTCTGAAATTTCGCCACTTGGGCTTCACCTGTGCTCTATCTTCCACAGGTCTCCACTCATCCTTTCTCATAGTTATCCTAAAAAGATACGGGTCTTCCAACTTTTCTGGTACCCATAGGAACCCTACTGACACTGTCACATACTTTTCTCCCGGACATGGGCAAGCCATCTTTATCTCATCACATTATCCACACTTGGAACTTTCGTATCCAAATCTGATTCCTGATTCTATTCCTAAAGTTTTATGCTCACAAAGGTATGCAGGTATATATGATTAACGATAAAAGAATTCGGATCCCATTTCCCGTATTTTATTTTTAAAAATATATGAAAAATTATCCTCCACGTCCCAGTACGGAATAGATGAAGATGTAAGCAAAAAAGTAAGAATAGAGGCAGATTGATCAATGGCCGTTTTTTCATAAACAGCGCCGCCAATTTCTGTTTTTTATTCTTTCGTCTCAGATATAATACCTTGCAAATTATTCACAATTTGTCAAGGTGACTAAACTGTAATTCTTAACCACAAAAAAGGCCTCCGGGTGTTTTGTGGCTATTAGATTTTTTTTTTATCGCAAATGAAATAATAGGAATGAAGCGGTTCTAAAATGCATCAAATTTGGTATTGTTGTTGTTTTGTCTTCAGTTGATTACTTGCATGAGAATTTACTACCGGTTATATGCCACAAAATCCTGATTACCCACCTTATTTATACTCAAAAATATATACTAATGGGTACAGTGTGGTTCAAAGGCGCAAGTCGGTACACCTTCATGTTATCAGTGGCTCAAAAGAAGTGGTGAAATCTGAGACATAAGTGCTGAATCATATTTAGGGTGTAAAAAATTTCCGTTTTATACTCTATTTTTTTCGATCCGTTTTGTGGAGTCATGTAAGAAAATAATATATAAAAAGCTTGAAAAACAACGTCATTATACTCCTTTAATATGTGTAATGTTTGGGGTAAATGAATGACTGTAGAATCCCTTTTATATATATATATATATATATATATATATATATATATATATATATATATATATATATATATATATATATATATATATATATATATATATATATATATATATATATATATATATATATATATATATATATATATATATATATATATGAGTGTGTTTATCTTTATATACGTGTCTAATACTTATCTGTATCTATTTATACATATATGTGTATATATACCTGTATACATATACATATATCGATAGGGAGAGAGAGAGATTCTTTCCACCGTACTCCTGTTTCTTTATAGTGGAATGGTACCTGGAGAGTAGAGGAACCTACTGGGTCTGAGAAGGTTTTCAGTGATGGTGAGTTTGCGAGTCCATAGCCTTGTCTTGATCCCAGCTGGTGATCGTACCTATGCCAGATTGGATGTCGGGGTAATGTCGAGCTAAAAAGGCTATTCCTTCTTTGCTAGAGCAAGAAGGAAGGGTTCTGGAACTGCATCCCATCCAGTAAATGGATGTTTGGCCCCTCTTGGATCCTCTCCCACTGCCTGTAAAGTGTTTTCCAATTCGTATGACTTAGAAAATTAACAAGTCACTAACACGTTCATCCTTTAGCTGCTGAAACAAGCCAGACACCTTATATGCTAAAATCTTCCACATCATACTTACTACACAGAGAAGGTTCATCATCAGCAATCTGTAACCTATACACAGGTACACACATCAACAGTCACCACTAACTTGTACAGTAATTGAGCGGTTTCCTTCTTCCCTTTCCTCTAAGTCTTCCATTTTCGTCAAGCAACCGTTCTCAATTATCGCTAGGTGGTCAGACCTACATTACTTTTATTTTCCACGGACTCTTGTTTGTTCGTCTTACAAGCCATATACAGCAGACAGTTTTTTTCACCGACTCTCAAAATTCTTGCACAGCTTTTACAGCGGACACTTAATCCGCAGACTCTAACGTTGTCTAAAGTCGCCTATTACCTGTATCATATTTTCAGCCGTATTTCTGTTATAAACATTTGTGGAATAATTCGCATCGTTTGGTCCCACTTACACTTCTGTCACCTCCGAAGCATCTTGAAATTCCATCAGATGACGGAGGCTTTCCATTCTTCGGATTTTTAATCGCCCGTGTAACCACCTCAGCAATCACTTCCTCGAGCATTATAAAATTTACATTATCTCCCTCCACTATCGCATCGTTCACATAGGTTGTCTTTCATCGTTCGCGTTCAACACCTCTTTAAAAATACTCACAGGACATTTACTTCAGACAGTAATTCTCCATTTGTATCTTCCATTGTAAAATCCATTTGGTGATTAACCCTCCTCTTAGGATTTATTTCTTAACAGAACAGTAAAACCTCCATCCCCCCTCCCCTAAAACGTTTGATCGTCTTTACCCTTAAAACTTTCATTTTGCCCAACTTTTTCATTTGTTTTTTTCTCTCTCTCTCTGTAAAAGAAAACTATTGAGATGGCTATTTGTTTGTCCGTCCACACTTTTTCTTCCGCCCTCAGATCTTAAAAACTACCGAGGCTAGAGGGCTGCAAATTGGTAGGTTGATCATCCTCCCTCCAATCATCAAACATATCAAATTGCAACCCTCTAGCCTCAGTAGTTTTTATTTTATTCAAGGTTAACGCTAGCCATGATCGTGCGTCTGGCACTTCTATAGGCGCCAACAACACAGGCCACCACCGGGCCGTGGCTGAAAGTTTCATGAGCCGTGGCTGAGAGTTTCATACAGCATTATACTCTGTACATCTTTTACTTGTTTACTCTGCTGTTTCTTGTATATCTGTATATGATCTGCTCTTTTGTCATGCTGCTGTACCTTATTCATTTAGTAGTTATCTTGCTGAATCTCAAAAATTTTTCTCAACAATGCTTGCCGTTTTTGGTGCGTGTATACATGTATACATATTTACCATGTATTCAAATAAGTTTTCTTGGGTGTTAAATTAGAAATTTTATAGCTGCATTGGTTACGGACATTGCCCATAAAATGGTGTAAAGTTCAGTACTTATAACCTATTTGATATATAACACATCATTTATTTATTGACCATCTTCATAGGCTCAGTTTTGTGGTAATTCGTTTTCTTACGAAAAATTACCGGGAGGACATTTATTTTCGTTTGTACATTAATTTATACCGAAGGAAAAATTTAGCCAGTATGGCATTCACTAGACATTTTAAAACCAGAAATAGTTTAGAATGGAGAGTGTAATGTATGAGCATGTAATGTAGCCAATAATAGCAAGGGGTAGTTAGTGTCCATGAGTTGCTATTTTAGCGTCAAAATTATGAAAGGGTGAGTTGTACAGTATTCACAACATAGCTGTCGTGAATCAAAGTTGCATCCGAATTAAATCGTAATACCATTCCGATAACTGCTCCAAGACACTCACAACAGGCTAGTGGTAAGAAAAATCCAATACATTTGGATTTCTACAGTAACAAACCAATATATGACAGGAACCAACAAAACATTTGAAATTATTTTTTGTATTTATTTTTTTAATGCAATATTACTGTAATGTTTCAGTACATTTAATCACAAGTACTAAGTTGCACCAGCTGAACTCTGGCCCTCACGCGTACTTTCAGTATACCTCAGAAATGAGGCGAGGAAGTTGAATTTACGAAACTATGTTCTTCAGTGCGATGTGCAATAGACCGAGGCTCAGTACCATTGGCAGTTCCAAGTGTGTCTTTCGCGCTACGCTTCTATAGTCACACTCTTCCAGTTCTTGGGGCGACGCTAATTGTCTTAATTGCCTTATAGGAATGTTC
Source organism: Macrobrachium rosenbergii (assembly GCF_040412425.1). Taxonomy (NCBI): domain Eukaryota; kingdom Metazoa; phylum Arthropoda; class Malacostraca; order Decapoda; family Palaemonidae; genus Macrobrachium; species Macrobrachium rosenbergii. The sequence goes on along the minus strand of NC_089793.1, from coordinate 18,339,833 downwards.
CTCTGATTTTGCTCTCTTACTCCGAAGGTCTGATGACTTACGGATGGTAGGAGTCCTCATCTGATTATCTGTCAGTTTAGTGATCGTTGATCTGATTTCGAGCGAATGTAATGAGGTCTAAGGAATTTGCAGAAAATGTGTTTCTTCTCTCCGCTCCCATGGACGTTCGGTTTCGCTGCAGCATAATTGCTTTTTTCATTTTTATTCGTATTTTGCCTTGCAGAACTTGTTCAAAGGTAATAAAATTAAAAGATGATGAACAAAAGGATATTAGTAAAGTTTATTACAAAGAATAAATGGATTAAAAAGATTGTTGAAGGATAAAACAAGAAAATGCACAATAAATATAGAAAAATGGAAGATTGGAATGTGGCTAATTGCATCTTTATTCCTGAAAGTTCAGGCAAGGATATGATACATAGCTTGCATTTCATTTTAGCCCCTGGTTTGAGAACATTGGTTATATGGTCACCTCATGTCATCAAACTCCGCCCGTGTCATCTGTCATCTCTCGGCTGTCACAGGTAGAGTGATAGATACTTTTGTCATCTACCAGAAACATAAATAAACCAGTGGAATGTGGAGCGACCCGTGGTACCTGAAACAAAATAGAAATTTCTTGGTAAACAATTGATAGATTGAAATTAATATTGAATTAACAGAATTTGTTCTGTTTGGGATATACCAACGTTACCTAATTAATTGTCAGTGTAACTCCAAATATACAGTGTTTCAACCCATTAAATAGTTATAAAAACATGTCGGACAAGAAAGCAAACTAGGCCTGACATTGACACGCTATGACCTGAATGAGGCTGCGTCATTATTAAGCTGGCGCACTCTTTCATCTACTATTTCGGAGTTGTTGGGTAATTTAGATTGCTAATCATTGTGTTCTTTAGGCACTCTTCGTTTATTTCTGCCTCCTCTTCTTACTGTTTATGGATCGATAATTGATATTTATGGTTGTATTCTAAATCAGGTATTATACATTGAACAGTCGTAGTGTCTGCAAATATGACGCGATTTTTGGGGCGGAGAAGTAAGAGATGAAAAACTAGATAAACAGACTTCAATAGACGGAAAATAAAGGTAAAACGGAATAGGCAAAAGGGAATTCCTTCCAGTCAAAGGAATTTCAGAGAATAATACGTACAATATCCATCTTAGAACAGATGAATAGATAGGTAGACAGATGAACTCATAAAGTTATAGAAAGAGCAAGGGAGAGGGAATGGCGGGCTGAGGGGAGATATTTAATTCAGAAATAAAAGATTGCATGTTGCCCATTCACAATGCATTTGCTAAGCCTCTGCTTCGAGATGCACCGCGCTTATCTGCTCGATATTTCCACTTGCGCTGTCACTCCGGATCAGCGAAGCCTTATCGCGATATTTAACTGATAAATGCTTTCCGTAACGACCTTTAATTGGATTAACCTATAAAGAAAACTAAGGACCATTTGCTTGTCACGGCTGCTTCGACATGAAAGCTTACCGCTTCCCCTTGGAAACTGTTCAGTTACGTTTTCAGTCTCTCTCTATTTTTGGGTGGTTGGGGTGGGAGGGGATGGGAGCAGAAATGTCTAAGGCGAAGGATTATGTTATGTAAAGAGACATCTGCTGTTGAACATTACTGTTAGCTCACTTCTGTTTGCTTGCTCGCAGTGCTTTTAAATAAAAGAAACTAAGTAGGAAAACCGCATGTATTTTCTTATTTTATTTCTCATTTTGTTAGCTCCGACATTCGTTATTTTATATCATTATCCATAAAAAAACTCATATATTTTCTTATTTTATTTCTCATTTTGTTAGCTCCGACATTCGTTATTTTATATCATTATCCATTAATTTTATCATTATTTTTCCTTTCTCTTAAGATCCCGGATTTACTAACTTAATATCACGTCCCTCTAATTTTGCTTTCATATTCCACTAGTAGATCCTTAAACTTATTACTTCTCTGTCTTTCAAAAAATGTACTTTTTATTCAGTTTTATTTTTGCCCTCCTATTTTATCTCCGTCAATCCATCGTCTGCTCTGACACAGTGGTTAAACTGCACACTATCTGATATCTAAGCTTGCAGAACATCGGGTTTTTGCGACCATAAGGATTTGGGAAGCAAACGTCAGTTGGAGATAAGGATAATGCTCCCGCAGAAGGAAGCATAATTCGGGAGGAACGCTAAAGTAAATAGTGTTACGACTTATGGAAACATATTGAGCCATATCATTACCATCTTTATAATTAGAGCACTTCTGTTCCTGGGGAATAAGGAGGAAAACTGATTACGACTGAAATGTCACTGACGAATTCTGACTTGATTCTAAAGACATGTTTTTTTACCTTGAGTTATATATATTATATATATATATATATATATATATATATATATATATATATATATATATATATATATATATATGTATGTATGTATGTATGTGTGTATATATATAATATATATATATATATATATGTATGTAAATATGTAAGTTACTGAGTTTACTTATTCTTCTTCCTCTAAACCTAGTCCCGTTTCTGTGCGGGGTCGCCGTTTCCATCTACCTCTGTGGTGAGCTTCTGCTTCGTCAAGTCCCTTCTTTCTCAAATCCTCCCTCACACAGTTTCTCCATCTCTTTCTTGGTCTTCCTAGTCATTTTCTACCCTGCACTTCCATCTCCATAGCATGCCTTCCAATGTGGTCTTCCTCCCTTCTTAGTAGGTGTCCGTACCATCTCTAAACCTAAATTTGAATAATTACGTATCTTTATTATTAAATGGCATTTTCTCAGTAAACTGTATCTGTCAAAACATAACCAAGTAGTCTTTGATTAAGCTTTTTTACTTTTAATTTTTTTTGAAATAAGATGAAAATTTCCATCTTTACCTAAGAGAGCGAAATAGTCATACAGTGTTATGACGATATTTTAACAATAATGTCTTATATTTATTTTACTTTTTTCCACATATTTATTTTACTTTTTCCTCCTCATATAAATTTGTTGTTACTTTCACCGTCATTATTATGCCAGGTATCATTAACACGGTGCAATCTTATTACTAACTGCGTTGGTTTCCCTTTTTTAATTTTGCAGACAAATGGGCCCTTATACGTAATATTTAAGTGGAAACAGTTTATTTATATTTATTTATTGATTTATTTATTTATTTTTGAGATTATCATTCTAAGGGAATCGAGAGATTTCGTCGTTCATGGTAACAACTATCCGGTTTGTTCCGATGAAAAATTGAAATTTTAGTCTCTAATTATTGCTTAGAAACCAAGGAATTAAGGAAAAGGTACATTAGCGTACACAGTCACTGAAATATCATGAAACCTAATAAGGATTTTGTTGATGCATTTGTCAAAATTAAAACTGGATTATTGTTTTAACAGTCGCAAAATGTTTTGCAAAATGTTTAAGTATCCATTACTCTACTTATACTAAGTATTAATCAAAACTGTTTGCCATTTCTTCCTGATAAGGCATGAAGTATATATATATATATATATATATATATATATATATATATATATATATATATATATATATATATATATATATATACTGTATATATGTATACATACATACATATGCGTGTGTGTATATAATTATACGTATGTGTATTTATACATACATACACATTTATATATACTGTACATATATATGTACATATGTGTGTGTGAGTGAGTGTGTGTTTGTTCACAAATATTAAGCCGCAAATATTGTTAACCATGCAATTCACTATACCTCGGCAATAACTTACGTCCAGGGGGAATTATAAGTGATAAGCGATTCGAATGCTGCCTGGTTTAGAACTACGACCTGCAGTGTCTTTTGACCACTGTGCCGTCGAGAGAGGTATAATTTGATATCGTCTCTGATGTTCAAATGCTTGTCGAATTTAGGTTTTGTACTTTTAATTTATATCATCTTACCTCCTCCAAGAAGACTAATGGTATATCTGCAACACGTGGCTAATCATGAATTTTTGTCACGTACACCGTGACATTTTCATATTCACAATTAATAAGTCACAAATTCACTATACATTGTAGTTATAGACTGAAGATGCTAATCATTACTTACATCATTTTAATGATGGGGTGTTCATTTTACTTCATATTTTGCACCGTTATCTTGCTGATTCCACGAAAGGCTTAAAAGTCAAAACCCTGAGATCTACAAGTTAGGGAAAAAAAGTGTTGTAAAAGCTCTTGAAAGTCATTGAAGGATCCAGACAGTCATCAACTCTGTCTGACTGCATGATTTAAGTGTGACGCTGATCCGTTGATTGTTTCCACCTTTTGCCTTTTGTTTTTCGCTTTTCCCAGATAGGCAAAGAAGAAATTAATAGGCAACATTCATATTCGCTTGGCGCCCTCTTTCAAATATATCAATTTTTGCTTATCTGTAGCACTGATGGAGCACCGAGATAATGAGTCCTTTGTGCAGTGAAGCCAAAAAAGTTTCATAAATGACCGGTTAACTAGTATGAGTACTTTACTATTAGTTAGCTCCTCGTAAAGTTACGTAGAGGAAAGTAGCGTTATAAATGCAGACTAAGCATAATACTAACGTAGCTGTATCCAAAGTATCACTGCAGTGACACATACCAAAAATCCTATCAGAATTATACGAGAACTTTGGTTAGGCTCTCTTTTCAAGGTGAATTTTTTAAGATAATATTTTCCATTTTTAAGGACTGTTCTAAAATGGACTAGAGGTACTCATTTATATTCTGATGTAATTATGAATGTCAAGTCATTTCTATAAAGATAAACTTTCGTCACCATCGTTATGAAAACATTTTACCTTGCCTACTTGAACATAAGAAAATGCAGTCCAGAAGTAATCCCGAGTATTTATCACCATGGTTTTTCTAAACTGGTGTTACAACAAATCATGTTATTTGTGTATTACGCTCTGTTTGTTTATGCATACATTAATTTTGTTAATTAATTTGGTCATGTACCCAGAAAATCCTTCACTTACCTGTCTACCCGTACTAATTTGTTTATTTATTGATTTGCATATTAGTTTGATTCTTGTATCATTCAGCTGTTTCTATCACTGAATATACTACTAGAACGACATAGATTCTTTGTATAGTACGATTCATCTTATCTATCTATTGATTGTTAGAGAGAGCAGGATACTCACAATATCAGTTATTTTCTCTTCACTTTCTTCACTGTGTTGGTTTTCATTAAAAAAAATCACTCTTATTATGCAAAAAATTAAACAGTCCGTATAATATCATAGTTACCATGTGCCAAACAAGAGCCTGTAAAATGTTATCTATGGAATTTTATTTTTTTTTTTTTTTGTGAAAAACGAAAACCCTCTTGTATTTCTTAAATCTCTCTCTCTCTCTCTCTCTCTCTCTCTCTCTCTCTCTCTCTCTCTCTCTCTCTCTCTGGGAGACAATAGGTGTTCGTGACACAGTGTGACAGGATATTTTAATGCGGAATTCGCATGCGTTGGTATCTTACCCTTTGATTTCTTTTTATACAGCCTTCACTTTAAAGATTATCAATAGCTGGTTAAACAAAGACTGTGGTACTGTCATGTAATTCTTGGTTTTTCGTTTTAGCATTTTATAAGAAGCAAAAAATAAAAAGATTTCGTTATGTAATTCCTTCTCTCTCTCTCTCTCTCTCTCTCTCTCTCTCTCTCTCTCTCTCTCTCTCTCTCGTAAAATGGTTTGGTTAAGAAGGAAGAACTAATGCAGATTATCCTTTATTGTAAAGCACATCATGAGATTTGAAGAAAAGAAACAAAAATAAACTATTAATGTCTTGTTTTTCAGTGGCTTAGAAAGCTGAGTGAGCAAACCGAAAAGACAAGGCAAAGTACACTTCGATAAACGCTAAATAGTGACTTCAAGCTTGAATGTAAGAAAAGGAATAGAAAACGATCGTATATTCAAATGGGATTCTTTCAGAAACTTAATGATTTCAATTAAAAAGACACAACGCCTTCAATTTTGGGGTCGGTCAGCAAAGAAAAGATTCATTCAAGTTGCTGATAGGTGCGTTCAATCAGGACAATAGTGAAACATTGTTCATTCACTTTTAGGAATAATAGAACGCCGCCCTTGGACCCCTTTCAATCAGATGAGATAAAGACAACATTTTCCTCTGCCAACCTCCCAGGTAAAACGACACGACACTTGAGGCGTAGAACCCAAGGCGAGAGCGGCCTTGGCTTCAACTGGATCAATAAATCATCTGAGTATTCTCTAAAGACACAAATAAGAACAAAAAAATTTGAGATAAATAAGGAGAAACTACGTCCTATGATAGGCTTACGACATTCAGTTGTAGGCAGTCACTCAGTTTTTTGAGTAGCAATATAAAGGATAAATTAAAGTCGTATATTAAAGAATTCAAAACATTTGATCTCATGATTCGCAGATGATATGAAAAATCAATTTCTAAAGTAGCTCAAAACATTAACCAGTTTTGGGCATTGCAATATATGTGCGCATCGAACGAGAGCAGTTTGTCCCGTTCATATTTGCATTATCTAATAGGACTCTTGGCATGACAGACAGTAATGATTAGTACAGAATTCTCGGTAAGCTGCAAGAGAATTAATTACCTTTGTTCAGCCGTAAGTTTAATTCTGACTACCAGTGATGGAAGGCTTTGACCTGATGGGCTTGGGGAGGGCGGAGGAAGGTGTAAGAACTAAGTGGGTGAACGAAAAGTAAATCAGTTCTCCTGACGGGCATTTGTGTGCGGGTACGAGTGTGCGTATGCATGTCTGTGCGCATGTCTGTGTCCAGGTATGTGCACCAAGAGGTAAGGTAAACTGTGAGGGATGCCAGACAATAAGAAGCCGGGAGGGGTAGAGATGTCCTGGTCTCCCTCAAGGTCAGACCGTCCACACCCCACCGAATAATCTTAGTCGGTTCGTGACCTCAGTGCATCCGTGTTGTAGTAACCTGCATCCTTTGCATCCGCATTCTAGGATCTGTATCCTAAGGCTGCTCGATCCACCCCTCCTGCGTAGGACCTCAAAGGGGGGACCTCATTCTGTAGCTCTATAATCTTCCTTGCATCCGCTTTTGGGGTGTCAGTGTTCGAATGTCGTCGTGGAGACGTTGGTATCTGCGGTCGGAGACAAAATTGTTTTAGATTTTCTTCAGTGAAACTTTATTCAATTATTTTTGTGGCAACAGACACGACAAGCCAATAAGAACTGCTGCACCAACCATGCATTAATCTGGGAACCTAATTAATTGAAATGAACATATCTCAAAAAATTGATTCGTTATGTGGGCCATCTAATTCTGAAAGTTGTAAGAGATGTTAATTGAAAGAATCTTTTAAATATAATTAGCACCATTTCACCAAAGTCTAAGCATACCAAATTCAAAGGGTTGCTTTAAAAGATCTTCAAAAATAATCACGTAAAAAATTGAGATTTATGATCGTTAATCATATTCCTCGTTGGAAATTAAAATCATTTACTGTACTCATCAGGTGACCCATTCTTGTCCAACTTCGAAGCATATGTAACCTGTTCATTCGCTGCATCTTATGCCCTTTCAGATGCTGTCTCATCTCGTGTTGTATTATCTTGTAAGAAAATACAACTTTACTTGCAGAGGGAATAATGACTACTTACCACGAAGTCAGTGTCCTTTGGACCTCATCCTGTTTTTTGTTTGTTCTTCTTTGCAAGTCATAATTCTGACTGTATAAAACAATTTTATTAAGCTTTAAATTCTATCACGTCCATTGTCGAACTTAAATTATAGCTCCCAATATGTCTGTTCGAATTCGTTGTCGTTGATAGAGCTTTTGCAAGAGAGTATTCCTTTGTTAGGCTTTGAATCGTTTTTTCAAAATATAAATCTGGAATTATTTTCTGAAATCTTTGACACGAAACTTTTCTTCCCAAGGCAAATTCTCTATGAGTAAAAGAAAATTCCTGTCGCCTAATTTCATCAGTGAAGATTTCTCGGTGATCAGGCCTATTGTTGATCTCATCTCGAGCACCTATCTACTAGGAAATCTAAATACCTTTGTGATTGATCTTGAATTAGGTTTGCTGATCTTTAAATACAAGAAGTGGATCGAAAAGAAAAAGTAATGTGCCGAGTATATAAAGGAATAATTTTAAAGAATATCTGCCCTAAAAAAGACGGAATTCTGTACGAACAAAATATAATAAGTATCTCTGTTTAATGTTTCCAGTCGAGCCGATAATGATTGTCTTCATACCGAGGGAGCAAAACGGCATATTTTGTGCAGCCCAAAGACAGTATTGCGTCGCGGTTTCCTTTGCACAAACAAAAAGAACAGCTTTGGTCTGCTCGTTCTGACCTCGAGAGACACTGTAAAGGAGGAGAACTGTGTTAGATGATTAAGGGATTCTTTTCCTCTGTGAAAAAAAAGGCAGTAACAATAACAACAACACAACTAACCATGGAGCGTTCCTTATAACCTTCTCGAACTGCTCGTGAGTAGAGCCATGCAAAGGGATTAGGATATTCTTTTAGGGAATTTTCGGTGCCGGTGGGTTACAAACGCAGCCTTAAATTCCGTTGGCCCTCACGCCCAATTTATTTTTGTAACTTTGCTTCTGATGCTCCATTTTTAATCTTTCACCGGAGTTTTGTTATTCTTATTCATTTTGTATATTCGGTACGGTCTATATCCATATTCTGTTTTATGATATGACCATTTGTATGAGACAACTTTGCCCTTGAAACTCAAATTATTTTCGCAGCTTTTTCTCTTATTTTCTTTCCTTCGATTTGTTTTACTTTTTTTTTTAGAGTCATATCTTTTCAATTGTCTGTGGATTTATTTTATATCTCATGGTGTGATCATGTGGATTTGGTCTAGTGCGGATGTGATACTCTTCAATATTTCATTTTCATTTCTGCAGTGTTAGGCTTCATGAATAATTTTTCTCTGTTAGCTTTACACTTGTGTGCATGGTGATTTGAGTTTTACCTTTTGCGCCATTTTATTTTTGTACAAGAAAACTACTGAGATGGCTTTGCCTGTCTGTTCGCACTTTTTCTGTCCGCCCTCACATCTTAAAAACTACTGAGGCTAGAGGGCTGCAAATTGGTATGTTGTTCATCCACCCTCCAATCATCAAACATACCAAATTGCAGCCCTCTAGCCTCAGTAGTTTTGATCTTATTTAAGGTTAAGGTTAGCCATAATCGTGCGTCTGACAACGCTATAGGACAGGCCACCACCGGCCCGTGGCTGAAAGCTTCGTGGGCCTCAGTTCATACTGTATTACACGCTGTACAGAAGACTCAATTGCGCCGAAGAAACTTCGATACATTTTTTACTTGTTTTAACCTTACTTTTAATTCTCAGATTCATCCTCTGGTCTTCGTGAATTTTCTTCATAGCGCGTTGCCGCAAGCTACTTCTTATTGTATGGAAGTTACATCTTTTCATGAAAGGTAGTTGTGAGAGCATTTGGAATGCTTTCTAATATATACTGGATAATGATGCAATTATTTTGTTGTACCTGAATCAAATACAAGGTATAAATGCTCTCTCTCTCTCTCTCTCTCTCTCTCTCTCTCTCTCTCTCTCTCTCTCTCTCTCTCTCTCTCTCTCTCTCTCTCTCTCCCCATAGCCGAGGAGGGAGGGAAGGACACAGACGGGAAGAGAAAAAATAATCAATAGAAGCGGTGTCCTGAGTTTTGCCAAATTATATATCACCATATCGTAATTAAAAAATGGGAGGACCTCTGTGAGGGCGGAACCATTCTTCAGATAGTCTTCAGATAATATCTCTCTCTCTCTCTCTCTCTCTCTCTATCTCTCTATATATATCTATATCTCTATATATATATATATATAAATATATATATATATATATATATATATGTATATATATATATATATATATATATATATATATATATATATGTATGTATATTCGCGTATATATGTATGTATGTTATACAGGAGAGAAAAGATGAAAGGATCAGTTTCACATACAAATCAAAATGAGAAATTTAAGAAAGCACAAAGCAAGAGCTGAGTGCAGTCTAAACAGAAAACAGTCTGGACAACCAACGTGGGAGTTGAAATTCCCAGAATAAAGTGACTTCAGGTCTCGTCACCAAGAGGGCGTTAGAATGCACATACCCCGCCTTATCTGATGTATCATTCTCCTTTCACAGGTACGAGGCTACCCGAAAGGTGTCCAACCGCTCAGGTAGCAAATTTTAGAATGTTGTGACATTGCCCTAAGAATGTATAGAGGACAGAGTGATATGGTATGGTTACAGTTCCGTGAACAAGGTTGAATGTGAAAGGTATTCCATATCGCTTCCGCTATAATTGAATCCACATGTTTCTCCCCGTGCTCTTTCGGAATTTTTGACTATAAGAGATAAATTGAAAGAAAGTGAACAGAATTCTGCAATTCTGTTTTAACATTCGTGAGTGGCCTTTTTTACATTGCCTTTTGTTATAATTTTTTGTTGCATAATAAAGTTCAAGTTATCAACGATTCCTCAATAATTAATGTTTCGCGTGTGTAAGTTGCATTCGTTTGCATGTGCAAATGCCATTTGTCATTCCATAAGAGTAAGTCTTGAAAATTGTAGGAGACAGAGGCCACTGATAAGAGAGGTGAACTACTTTTAACGCCTGGTGGTTCACTTGCAAGATCTGTCTGCGCTGTTCTACTGTGCGTCTCTGGAGTAAATCATGACTGTGGGCAGCCCAACCACATAAATGGGCACAAGCTCACGCAAAAACGAAATCATGGTCTTGAAGGAGTAATATATAATATATATATATATATATATATATATATATATATATATATATATATATATATATATATATATATATATTTATAATGACCTCATATATTACCAGCAACCAAAGAAATCGTGGTTGGAATCCCTGAACCTGCGGTGGGAAATGTCTTCAGTCTCATTTCCTGGAAAATCTACTGTATTTCTGTTGACCTAGGGAGCTTTATAACTTGCAGAGACTCGGAGGGTTAAAGCTCTCCCCTGCCAGTCACTTCAAGAAAAAGGGCAAAGTGTAAAAATTAATGTACGTATATATGAGAGTATATATACAGTATATATATATTGTGTGTATATATATATATATATATATATATATATATATATATATATATGTATGTGTATTGATGTTAGTATATAAATCTTTTACAATACGATTTTCATCCATTGGAGGAAATGGAGCCTGCTCTAATGGAAGATTGTCATATTGTAAAACATTTATTTATAAACATCAATATATATACTATGTATATATATAATATATATACTGATGTTGATATATAAATCTTTTACAATATATATATTATATATGTATATATAGTACTACTGCATATACACATATATAATATATATATACACATTATTTTTTACACTATAATCTTTTTCTTCTTTAAGTGACTGGCTGGGGAGAGCGTTAACCCTTCGATTCTCTGTAATTCACAAAGCTCCCCAGGTCAGAAGGAATACAGTAAATTTTATAGGAAATGAGCTCGAAGACATTTTCTACTGCAGGTTCCGGGATTCCAACCCTGGTTTCTTGCTGGCGAGGTGAGGTCATTAACGTTAATGCACTGATTCAAATGTCTGATAGGTAAACGATGTGATGGGTCACAGCAAAGTTTAGAAGCAGCTATGGATGGAGGAGACTCATTCAAAAATGCTTGTTAAGAACCGGAATGTGACTACAGTCCTGAGCCATCCCTTCAAGGACCAAAAGATAAATAGGTGGGAAAATAACATGTATATATACATATATATATATATATATATATATATATATATATATATATATATATATATATATATATATATATATATATGTATATATATATATATAATATGTGTGTATATATACAGTAAATATATATATTATATATTATGTATATTTTATATATATATATATATATATATATATATATATATATATATATATATATATATATATATGTGTGTGTGTGTGTGTGTGTGTGTGTGTGTGTGTACACATTTAGAGGCTTTGGCTGAGAAGCCAAAAAGGTTGAACTCTTTTCACACCATCCCTTCAAATGGGGGAAAATACAGTAAGAAATAATTCATATATATCTATATATATATATATATATATATATATATATATATATATATATATATATGAATATATACAATATATAGTGTGTATGTGTGTGTTTGTTTAACTTGAAAAGTTAAACATTTTATTCCTGTGTTTTTTTTATTTAAATTCAACAAGAAAACATAAAAAAATCTTTCTTTAACAAAATTAGAATCTGCTTGTACACTCTATTGTGGAACGAATCCACTGACCGAACGTAGAAGCAGCACTACATTAATTGAATGCCATCAGTCATGATTATTTCAGATAAAGCTGTTGTGACTCATGCCCAGCTTTGCATATTAGTCTGGTTTTAAAGTCTATTTGCTTTTGGCCGTGTTTATCATTTACATTGTTTTGTAGATCTTTCTATATCGTGTTTTCAACTTTATATAAGCTTTGGTTGCTTCCTAAGAAATGGAGAATTGTTTTCATAAAGTAAGTCTGTTTGTTTTGCAATAGACTACCAGTTTTGTTTTTCCCTACAGACCTGTCAAGATGATTGCATTCTCGATATTCAAGTATTTTTTTGGTGACTACTTTGTTTTACCCAAATGCGAATGGTTATTTGCTTGTTGCGGGACTTCAGTAATGAGACATACGACAGAGTTTTTGCTGATCATATCCTGCTTCAGGCCTGGTTGTCTAATTGCGAAAGCAATCTCTTTGTCCCACTGCGAAACCTCAAGATGGCCTTCTGCCAGAAATCTGTAATATGAGACTTTATCCTAATATTAAGTTACATCTGTTCTGCCGAGCGTTTAGAATGTTACGCCATTCCATGTAGATTCCACGTTTGTTTCCATATATGTAGATGCAGCAGTATACGATATGTAATGTACTGCACAGTGCTAAGGAAATGCTCTTCTTACCTTTCTCGTAATTTGCGTCTGATAATTTCCATGAATAGAAATTGGTTATGGAAGGAAAGATTTTAATACCCGTTATCACTTACCAGTTACTTTTCCTCCCCGGCTGTCAGCGAACATTAAGTCTTGAATGCCTGAGGTGATTTATGAAAGCAATCCATCGTGGAATTAACTTACTTCCTTAAAGTAAATGAGTCATGGATGAGCGCTTGGCATTGAAGCATAGCCTACGAAGCGCTTGCTTTTACATATCCAAACTGAAAGCACCATTATCAGTTGGACCATGATGGACGAGAATCCATGCCATTTTCCGTGTAAGGTGATCCCCAAAGTCCTGCGAGTCGATATGCGCAGAACACCGAAAAGTCTCTATGCGCATGTAGGACTTCTCTTCGTCCGGTCTGAAGAATCCCTTCGGGTACTGGCGCACTCAACACGGAGTGCACAGATATGGCGCCACGATACCGTTGCAATAATCTTCACCTGTTTCCATTATCTTGCGTCAGGTGTCAGTAAGGTCTATTTTGGAATGCAGTCCTGAATGTCAAAGAGTTAGCGCACCTGCTCAATACGGTAATTACTTCAAATAGGGGCCACCAAAAGAAGTCTTTCGGGGTGGCGTCTTTGTTCCAGAGAGAGACTTAACAAACCCTTTACGTATGTGTGGTCCCCCAAAGAGAACGTAAAGATAAACTCCTCTTCCTTTTGGGAAATTAATGGTCTCATTTGCGTAACAAATTCACTTCCAGCGGCCAAATCATCCATATTAATGGCAAAACTTTAATAGCCTTCTCCTCTTTCTGCAAGTACATGCAGTTAACAAGATTCCTACCCATAGTGGGTCCGGGACTTATTACTCTGAGTCTAAAGGCAGCTGATTTTGTTATCAAGAGTAAATCTTCATTCAGATAAAAGAATGCTCTATGAGTCAAAATGTTTGTAGGGAAGTCAGCATATTGTTCTTGAGTTTTTAAATAAACACTCGCTCCACCCTACCACCCCAGCAACCTTGTGTGTAAGATCTTGAAATATAGATCACTAGATGATTATGTTTGCCAGCGTGAAAAGTTCATCAGAGACAATCTGTAAATACTTTAATTTAGATTAAGCCCCTGATAAGCATCTTTGATGTCCTCATTAATTCCCATAGACCTTACCTTGATTGTATCTTTGATTGGATCAGGTTTTCAATTGATTATAAACTTGTCTTCATAAAAGAGAGAGAGAGAGAGAGTTAGTACCTGCATAAGAATTGATATGCCTCTATTCCTTTGTGTATTGTTGCAAATGTTCAGTTTGGTAGAAAAATGATATTTTTGTTATGTTGCCTTTGCACCATCTCACTACACTAACATTTTAGCGAAAAGGGAAATACAAAAAAATTTTGAAAAATGTACTGACGTTAAAAATGTTCTTCACTTAAAGTAGATTTAAGAATTATTCTCTAACTGTCTATAAAAAGATTCGACAATCAGTCTTTTTTTTTTTTTTTAACTTGAAAAGCTCTTTTAAAAATCGACACTCACAATATGGAACGGTTTTTTATAATCACCGTAAATCAGACTGAAAATTTTTTATGTAAAAATGGAAAAATTTCGAGTTTGGGAACAGAAAAATGCAACTCATGCAATGTAATGGAGAGAGAAAATAGACTTCCGGAGAAATGTTTCAACCAAAAATATGTGTTCGCGTATATAATTATTTTGAATTTCAGACAGACATACATGCTAACAGACATTTATACATACGTGATCTATTAGTTCCTCACCACATTTATGAAAATACATCAGAACAGAAACAATAAACTTTTTAAAGCATTTTCTTTGGGGTTCACTTGCCAGATTTATGTAACTGCATTGGCATGTACACAACAATTATTTCAATACGTTTTCTACTGAAAAAATACGAATTTGGACAGTAAAGATACTTTACCTCCACGCCAGGCCCAACGTAAAGGAATTTTCTCAGTTTCCTTCCCGAAATTTGGACTCGTAAGTTTTCAGCAGACAAAAAATAATGTAAAATTTCGGGAATCGAGATTTTAGGGGTTCACTGCATATTGGCCCTAGTGTTTACATAAAAATGTACGTGCAAATACTTTTGCATTGCTTATGTTTCAGCCGTGCGTATTTTATGCATGGGCTTTTAAAGACAAAGAAAAGATGATAGAATGATGTATAGGAAATGTTCCTGAGTTTGTATCAATTCATAAGAACTTCGTAGAAATGTGCTAACATGAAATGTGCAATTTTTTTTCTTTTGCACTTTTAAATGGACACCTTCTGGTCAGATAAACTAAAACAAAACAGTCGAATGTCATTTTGTTAAGCAATACTTATATGAGACCGTGACATTTGGTGCAGTGCTGCCTGGCTACTGAGCCGAATATGCTTGTCATTGTGTATTTATATTAATCCTAGTTAAATGTCAGTTACAAAATTTAAGGAAAAGACTTTGTAAGTTGGCGAAGGTTTAGGTCATTAGCTGAAAACACTAGATTTTTCACAAAGAAACTATTATATGCAGACAGATGTGCCTTAGTAGTTTATCAAGAAGGATATTCAAAGATTCATAATCCAGAACGTCTGGAGAAGAGGGATTTTTCTTTTCAAGATGTCATGGTAATTTTCCACCAATAAAAGCACTAAAATCCCAAATTATACTCTTGGGAACTTACCAACATACTGTACTTCGATGACAACTCTCGATATCCTAAGTTCTATTTCGAAGATATTTAACAAGTATTACAAGGGTTTTGCAGACGTATGGTATAACTTATCTTCAAGTGCATTAGTTAAGTATATATACAATAATTTCTTTTGTGAAGAGCTATGTAGATGAAAGTCATTTAGTTAACTCTTAATGAGGGCGATGAAACACGTTGGTTTGATCTTTCATGTTTATTAGGATTGAAACAGAAAGGAAAAAGCTCTAAAATTAAAAATTATTTTGATTCTAGTCGTGCATCAGTGCAACTTAGGAAAACATATCTCGTTTTGAATTTGATAAGCACATGCTAGAAATTCTCAGAAAATTTAATATCTTATTTCTCAGTCCATGGCCACACTGGTTTTTTGCTTCTCAGCCTACGAACAAAAATCGTCTTCGTTAAGGATTTCTCTTGTCAGACACGAAACGAGCATTCGTGACCCAGTTGCAAAAAATATCATGAAGTGGCGATGGTTTCTTTTTTAGAACCAGGTGCAAAATTTGCTTTTGTTATATATCCCATGATTTTGTGGGCACGAATATCATTAGGGAAAGTGGAAGGTTTCTGTGACCAAATAGTCATGAGCATCCTTTAAAAATCTGATTTTAACTTCAAAAATTATAAATTCTTGTGATCTTTTTCTTGTTTGTACTTCTTCAGTGACTATGTGTTTCTGCGTGTATGCATATTTTAATGATGCAATTTGAAACTTTATTTAGTTGATAAATACAAAATAAATGCTTTTGTTTTCGAGCGAAGGTATTATTCCGGTTATCATGGCCAATCGTACGGATACTAATTACCCTCAGGATGGGGTGTTTATCTCAATGCACTTGCTGATAAGAATTATGAAGGGCAAGTAAGTTGATACACGAAACTGATAATTGTGTATTTCGTAATGGCGACACTCAGCACAGTTACATAACAGTCCTTGGACCCGTTAGACAGTTATTTAGGCAAGTGTTATTTCCCATATATTTTAACAGTTTCATCTACTGTTGACAAGATGGCACTATAACTTGGGCTGCATTCCAGAAAACTGACTGAGCAAGAATAGCTGAAAAATTTGATTCCGATAATGAACAAATTCCCTGTTTTTATTAGCTAACATTGCCTCTGAATCTAAAATTACTTTCTCTCCTCACTAGGTATCTAAAACTGAAGGCAATAATTGGAGAGCATTATCGTAAATTGATATTAGAGTTGTGGTTTATCATGCGAAGCGTCGTACAATGTAGGGAAATGTCAAAATAGTTAATAAAACACTACCAAGCATTTCACCATATTTCACTTGCAACAT
>NC_089793.1:18310323-18317823 GCF_040412425.1 Macrobrachium rosenbergii | reverse complement strand
TGATTTTGTTGTTACATGCAATATTCGTTGTGACGTAGCCATTATGATGTACTGGTATGTTTGGTAATATTCGAGGCTTATTATGATAACAGCAGAACAAGAGATGCATATTATAGATTTAAGCACTTAAATCAAAAGCTTTCACACCGTGTTCCTGCATACCCTAGGGTTCCAAGACTACTCGATGGGGTTCCGTTTCGGGCATGAGGGCATGAGCGATAAAGAATGTAGTGAATTTGCTGCTCACGATGAAAAATTTCATTTTCATTTTGCAGCTCGCAAAGACAAATGGTTTCTTTCCGTACAGGCAAGTATATTAATACACCCAGTCTATTACCAATTATGAGAAAACTATGCTGTTGTTGTAGTGCCAAAAATGTAAACCTTTGTTTAAATATAGAGATTATAATTAGCTTGTTGATGACAAATTTTTAGCTATAAAACACCCATATATATATATATATATACACACACACAAGCAAACAGCACAGACATACACACACACACACACATATATATATATATATATATATATATATATATATATATATATATATATATATATAATTTTGTTATATATGTGTGTGTATCACAAAAATGCGCATTTGGTAGGCAGAAATATCACTGGAAAAAGTTCAAATACCTGTTACCTTATGATTTTATGAATAGTATATGTGTTTTCGGGGCAAAGGGAAAATTAAGGAATAAATATTCACTAACAGAAAAAAAAATAGCAAGATGCGTACCACCAGAGTATTCCGCATGTTAATAATGTAAAAAAAAACTTTTTTTATATTTTGCAAACGTTTCATCGGCAAAGGATCAGGTAGGCTTGTGAAGACCTAGTCTAAGATTTAAAGTTTGCTGATGATAATATAATTTTAATGAATGCGACTATTACCCATTGTATCTGTAGAACTATTATGAAAAAGAATGGCTAGCCCATTCTTTTCCTTAACAATACACTTCTAATCTACCTTAGAAAGCCATATACCACGGTCTACTAAAGAGAAGAGGAAGCTAATACGAACAATAAACGTTCGTCATGACCACGATAGAAGGTACTTCAGAAACCCCCAACCTTATTAACTTAATGCCATCATTTGTAATGAGGAACCGCACCGGCCCCTACAGAGAGCAGGTATAAATGACCAGTAGTGCAAATAATCAGCATGTTCATCTGGGAATTATGAATCTCTCCAAGTCAGCGTCTTGGGGTTAGCTACTAAAGGCGGTTGATAGTGTTGGTTGTGATTAAGCTGGCATATGCCAGCACGGATCCTTGCCAAAAGGCGGCCGGTGAACGTGGCACGATGTGAATGGGAGTAGAGGTCTGGTGTAGACGTCCGGACTCTGTCACCTAGCAAATGCCTCCGGCACCACGGCTCTTCAAAGGCACCTGCAGTACCATAGAAGTCAAGATTCTACATCTTCCAACACCTTAAAGACACTTTTCAGACACTTTTCACCGAAATTTGAAGTAGAACAACGTGTAGTTGAGATCGAAGTCAACCATTAATAACTGAAACACGTTCTCATCAGATGATCATATATTGCTTTCTACGTGTAGATACAAACCGATAAATGGCTCATCTTCTGAGAACAAGTAGTAATAACGGACAAATTGCATACGGTCATCTTTTCAGGTATGCCGGAAAAGAACAGCTATGAGGAGAAAGTTTCGACAACAGTGAGGAATGTCTAAATAGTAGTCCTAAGGAGTTTTTCCAGAGAATTTTGCTCTCTCAGAGCAATTTCCTCCCTGTGCCAAAAAGCATTAAAGAGAGAGGGGAAATTTAAAAACATTTGTGCTTTTACATTAAAATTTTATTCACCTTTGCATTTTATACTTTCAAAATGTGCTTTACTGCATATTCTCCTTTGTCCTTACACCTGATATATGGATACTTTATACCATTCTCTGTTTTAGTCCTGATTATGGGAACTGAATTTATGAAACGTAGATTAAGCAATAAACATGTGATGTGACATGCTGAAGCATCTCCTAATCATCTTATTTGTGTGTGTGTATATATATATGCTGTATATTGAATGTATGCCTGCACTCGTATGTGCATGTCTTACAAATAAGCAGCAACAAATTGACAATAAATGTCTTAACTCTCTCATATACACATACAACTGTGTGAGCACAGCTTTAAACATAACAATGTTAATGGCCATCCTAAAACAGAGTAAGGTGTTGCGATGGTGTATCCCAACAGATCTCTCATATCTGACGACTGATAATGCTGAGACAATTTTTTCTGTTGGGCTTCATTAGATTTTATCGGGAACAATCGTTGTTTCGGTCGTCATAAATAAGATAGCATCCTCTCGTGTACTTCATGGAGGCTTCAAGATATTAACATGGTAGGCGCGATATTAAGTTACATGGCAGGGTATGTGTTACGAAAGCCTTTATGGATGATGTTTCGGAGGATTACTAGGAAGAAGGAGCAACTAAGAGGAGGAGACAGAAGAAGAAGAGCTTTACAATTTTAAATTTAGCTTAAGAATAACGTTTTCGTTCCCTCTCTCTTCCCCATACTCTGTTTGGTAATGGAAATATCTGCCACATATTTCTTTTTGCATCGCAAGAGTTTCTGGCCGAGCCTAATATTAAACACGTTTTGCGTGCTCTACAAAATGTGCTCGTGTTCAATGTCGAACCGACCATTTTCCTACTAGTATATATTTAAGATAGCCAGGTGATCTTTCCTTTGTCTAACTTAACTCTAATAATATTTTCTCAAGAACTAATAGATGTTTAAAAATACTGACAAAGACATTGCCTTTTTCTTTAATTGATTATCGTTTGGATTCTGACTGGACATCTCTGATTCCAATCATTTTCTTATTCCTAGCATTGTTCCTACGGATACTTATTTTCCCCCATCATGACAGCAAGGTCTTTCTCAAGATAGACGACTCAGCGCGACGATGTTACTCTTCATAAATCCTCATTCTTCCTTCCTGTCCTCCTTTGTGTGAGAAGCTATGAAAATAGAATATCTACAGTAATATTCTTGGCTTAGGAAGGCAGAAAGAATTATAAGCAATATGCCCTTCATATTTCCATGTCGTATAGATCTTATGTTCTCAGTTTTTGTCTTGAGGTTTCCAGTAGGTGTGGTTTCATGTATTTCATGGTTTTATATGTGGCCAGGTACTAACAACTTGCTCTCCTTTTGGATCTGGCTGACAGTTCAGTAAGAATCCGGATATGTTGTTTAGTTGCCTCTTCTGCTACTATGGAACATCATCCGTTATTGTACAGTAGATTTTTGTTCTCATTGTGAGACCTTCTTTTTCCATTGTTTCCCTACAAGAATATCTGTCTGATATGCCGGCCGTTATTCCCCATTAGTCATTCATTCTTTATGAAAAGCCGCTTATTGTAAATACACTAGTTTTTACATCACTTTTGGAGCCACTGGTTCATACGGTTCCACCATTGACATAGTAGGATTATATACATTAGATTTCACGCTGTAACAATGATATTTGTAATCCACAAAGCCAAGAGTTAAACACTTTCATCTGTTTTTATTCATCTCTTTCAACTCAAATATATGGAAAATCTAGTAAGTTCTGCGATCCCACAATCGTAGTAAATGTCTAACCTTTTACTGATTTTGTCTTCTTACAGCTTCTCTTTTGAAGAAAAAGCCTATTTTGTTTTCTTATATTGCTGATGTTGATACCTTCGACACAACAACGTCTATACTAGGAAATTCACACAAATACACCTATTAAGGTAATGAATCTGAGCTACGGCGTTCATTTATGTATGTATATTAGATAAGTGTCTAACTACATGCGTAAGGGTAATCGTTTTCTGTGAGTTGAGAGTAATAGAATGTAGCAATCGTGAAAAAATGAAAATGAAGTACACAAGAGTAACAAATGACATCCCAGTTTATTACTATCACCAAAGGTTACCGTTGCAAAAAGTAACCTGTTGATTTGAATATCAAGGACTGTACCTTAAACTGACACCTTTTTGTTATTAGTCATTCTGGAACAATTTCTTTCAATATTGAATTATATATTTATATATGCGGTAACAAAAATAGCAACTCACATAGCAACAGGTGTGCAACATGCCTGCCAACATTAAAGTACAGGATCCTTGTTTTTCTTTTCCTTTTTTCTTCTGTTTAGCTAGAGTCTTGCTCGTTTATACTGACGTTTAAGGAATTAACGATATCCATGAGTTCTCAACATATGACATGAATAGGCAGGTAAAGGGTTTTCGGATGTTGAAAAGAGCGCATTAGTTTTGCCTGGGACAGATGCTTCTTTGCCATGGGTGAGTTCTGATTATAAGTCTTCAGTGACATAAATTCAGGATAAATGAACGGAGCATTTGGTTTCTCAGCTTTGCAATAAAGGATATGCATATAGTATGATCAGTTTCATAAAATTATATAAGAACATTTTCCTTGCTAATTTTTGAGGAGTTCGTAAAAGTTAATCTTGAATTCAGCAAAAACATTTCGGAGCATGTAAAAACGGCCATCATCCCTTATATTTCGTTGTGAAAGGTCTCTAACTTGTCAGAGTATGTCAATGGCAGAGATATTCTTATCTACCTCATCAAATATTTATTCGTTGTTAAATACAATATCATAGCAATGGTGGTGTTATTCTCCTTTAAGTATTTAAAAACTCTGTGAATTCGTAAAGTTCTTGATTTTTTTATCATGATATTTTTTTTATATGTTGTGCTTTCAGTAAATAAATGCTAAATAATATTAGTACTTATTACAGTAGATTCTTTTAAGACCTTAACTCATCCACGTGTGCTGTAATTTAACATTTTACTTCATTACCAACTGCTTTTCGAATTATTCTAAAAATTCCCTGCCAAGATAAGCGAACTGAAATTTGCCTAACCTCCTATTAAGGAGGAGAATCGAATCCATGTTATAACCAGACTTAATTTCATTTCTTTAGGATTTTGTCCCATATATCCCGAAAAATATTCCCATACCTTGGCGTATAGTAACCTGTGGGAATTGAAGCTATTCACAGACTTAAATTCTTACAAAAAAATATTGCGTTTAGACACAGTGTTCGGTATTTTATTAATGAAATAGTCAACTGGAGGAATGAGAAGATTCCATGTGTGTTATTGAGTAAATCCGGTGTGGACTAGTGACGGCTTGCTTGATACACCTTAGGTGACTTCGTAGGATTGGGTTTCATGTACAGCCGCTGAGGTATTATTTTCATTGCTTTCTTTTTTTATGGGATAAAAAAGAACATTTAAATCACGAACAGTATCGCCTAATTGAAGGTACCACTTTACTACCAGAGTAAAATTATGATTTTCAAAATCATTGTTGATGCGAAAGTGCAAATTCATGAATTCAAAAAACGGGAAAATGTTTAAAAATACGAATTTTAAAAGATAAGCGTTGTGTTATATTTCAGGATTCGGATTATTATAAAATAACTGTTGAAAACAAAGCGCAGTTTTCTCATTTTAGGAGACGGAAAAAGTCTTTAAAAAATTAAATTTTTTGGTAAGAAATAATCACCCAACTGAAGATAGCCAGTGTAAAACCTAAGCGAAATTTATGAAATATCTGTAAAAACCTTGAAATTCTTTTTGGAAAACACACAAGAATCAGCAGTTGCTACTGATTCTGCCTGTGTGTTCAGAAAAGAATTTTAGAGTTTTTACAAATATTTCATAATGTTTATTTTGCTTTCACAAATTATTGTTAATGAGAAACTCCCCAAATTTTCTGAAGGCGGAAAAAAGGAAGTATTCATCGCATCAGAGATCAGCAGACGCACCAACACAGCCATGTAGTACTCTTTATCCCGGGGATGCAAACGCAACAAGAGAAATTATGCAGGAAAGGTTACGATCCGAAGAAAATGAAACCCACCCGGATGGCGTACGAATTTCCCTCTGTTTAGTAGCCGGAGAAGTGACGCCACGGGATTTATCTGGGAAGGTAAATTATTAAATGATTGTCAGAATCCAACGAGGTTGTATGTTAAACGTACTTAACAAAGGTAGCGATAATCCTCGACTGTCACTCAACATGAAATTGCGAATTTCATGCAATCGGTCTCTCCATGTTTGGCCCCGCTCGGCTTTTTGTTCTTTCTTCTGGTTCCTTCGCCCTTCAGGAGCGAATGGTTGGCGCGGAGAAATGGGGGAGACGAGAGCGTACAGAAACAGGAGGATTATAGGAAAGAGGGAAAAGGGAAAGAGTAACAAGGCCCAAGAAGACTGACTTGCGTCTTGCATTGCTTGTTGCTCTGAGGCAACTGCTCCATATTTTCACCTTTACATTTTTCCATTAAATTTTTTTCCTTTTGGAATACATTTCTTTGAAAATGAGCATTTCGTGCAGAAGAAATCATGAGAAAATTTGCCGGCTAAAGTCAAGCATCAGTGATAAAGAAAAATCACATCGTTTTGAAAATAATCTCGACCACTGATCTATCTCCTGACGTTATTGGTGTAATTGTCAGTCGTTATATACATGGCTGCCATTCATTTAAATCACGATCGTGAACCTTGATCCTGTGCTTTTATTTCCTAGCACTGATACTTACTGGGAACCTATTTTATCAATAATAACCCTATGATCTTAATTTTTGTGTCTGACTTTATCACCGAGATGTTATTCCATCTAAAAGTTTGTATTGAATTTGTGGTAAAGTCTGCCTTCATAATGGAAATTCATATTCTGGATTCATACGAATTTTCATATACAAATTGCAGCACAGCAAATGCGTATTATTTCAGGGTCCATTGCTCCTCGCCAAAGGAGATTGATTTCAATAGATTATTAGTTTTACTTATTCAGCTTACTTATTAGTTTTACTTATTCAGCTAACTAGCAATATCAAGAATAATTTCTGGATTAAATTATTATTAACAGTGTCATTGCATTAAATTTTATTATTGGCAACTCGGTCACTGCATTACTAACGATGAAGAGCCTTGCTGTGGCCTGTTATATGATGAATTCACTGAACTTGTCAGATATCTAATTACATTGAACCTGTATTTTTCTGCGTTTAGGAGAACCATCAACAAAGGTGCGCTGACTGCTCAAGAACATTGTCTACATTACCGGTACCTTCAAGAACACATAAAAAATGTTTATAATACGGAAGACGACTTCAAGTTTTCATTCGTTTTGACGTTAAAGGTAGGTTCCTCAGTATTCATACATACAAAGCATACTCATCCTCACGAATATGTATGATATTATATACATATATATATATATGTGTGTGTGTATCCTTTTTTGTTACTCTTCCTCCCTCCAAAAATTGTTTCGTTTTTGGAGGAAAACTTCAAGATCATGCAAGTCAGTGCAAGCATTATACATATAAACTGAAAATTCTGTTTCCAGTAGTTTTGGCTAATTTTTAGGATACGTGAATTTCATCCAAATCTCTGTTTTGGTCATTTATGTTATTTATGTTTTAGTATTCTATATTTTTACTTTTTAAGTGAGT
>NC_089793.1:18292823-18305323 GCF_040412425.1 Macrobrachium rosenbergii | reverse complement strand
GTAACTTCTTATTAACAGAGAGAATGGCCGAATGATCATTCGTTATATATATATATATATATATATATATATATATATATATATATATATATATATATATATATATATATATATATATATAACACATATATATATGTATGTATGTATGTATGTATATATATATATATATATATATATATATATATATATATATATATATATATATATATATATATATATATATATATATATATATATATATATATATATCTATTTCAACCATAACCCTGCTTACCCTTTAACCCCAAGAAAAAGCACTTCCAGAGACTTTTAATATTATTTGGAAGACAACATCCATACATTATTATTGATAAAATGAGCTTGATGTTCCCCATATCAAGAAAATCAGGAACGTTTCATACTTACGAGTATACTGTTTTTGTTCGTTTTGACAGACCCCGCCAGAAAAAAAAAGAACTTCCAAGAAGTTTTAATATTATGTGGAGTGTGCAACACTGTATGTGCATATCATTATTAATTATATGAACGATGGCTAACCCCTCATTTCAAAGAAAGTCACCAGGAACTTTTCACTGGCAGACCTTGCAGTTTCTGAATGTTAGAATTAAAAGTATATGTTCAGCCGACGTTACCCCCCCCCTCTACCCCTCTCCCAAGAAGAAATAAAAATAACCAACCTGCAAGAAAACATTTCATATCTGGGCTTTACAAATCCTGTATATTATTATTACCATGAATGCCGGCCGCAAGGCGATAGCACGTTTACTTTCGGAGAAACCCTCAGCCTGCTTTTATTTTCAATTTCCCTGTTAAAGCGTATGACAGCAGATAAGAACGAGTACCGAGAGCTGGGATTTCATGTAATATGGCTTTTTGTAGTCGTAAGCCAGTCAGCTTAGATTCAACAATATGGTAGGATATTTTGTTGTATAATTCTAAGTTGGGGATAAACGAATAGGTGAATTCTCCATGCTTGATCCCAATTCAAAGAAAGTCGTTTTCTTGTGTCGTCTGATAAATGGAGGAATGTACTTTGAGTGTGTAAATGGAATGGGGAGTTTAGCAGTTGGCGTTAATCTTACGATTTATGTAAAGTTCAAAATTGAGGTGAGTTTCGTATTTAGTCTTTTTTTTTTGACCAACAAAAAAAAGTTCGTCTTGGTGATAAAATTTTGAAAATAGGTCTGATTTAAAAAAAAAAATAAAGTTGAAAATAGTTTTTTTTTTTATGAACAAAAATTTGAAAATAGGTCTTCTTCATTTGAAAAAATTAAGAATAGGTTTTTCATGAAAAAAAATTGAAAATAGGCCATTTTAATGAACAAAAAATGCAAAAGAGGTCATTTTGATGAAACAGTTAGAAATATATTGTTTTTTTTACATCATCTGAACGTCATCGTATGTATCAAAATCAAGGCCGGTTTTGCTATCATTTTCCCTGAACATAGAATTACGTTAGAGAAGAGAATAAATGATCGGAGAAACATAACCCTTTATAAAAATGACTTACTGCTCACTGCTAGTCGCCTGTCCATCCACCGCCATATCACTGGCTGCTTCGAGTAATCACAAACAACCATTGAAGATATTAAGCGCATGTTTTCTTAGAAGTAATCAGCTTCGCAGTGCATCGGCTAATACAGATTCCCTGATAAGAAATAGAACTCTTAAGTTGCACCAACTCATGCAACGGTTTGGCGCTCTGCTTCTCCCTCCCTCCTACTGACTCAATCTCTCTCTCTCTCTCTCTCTCTCTCTCTACCCAGTGAAAAGGGTATCAGGACCCCCCCTTGGTCCTTGGTACGCACTCCGCCCCCCATTCCCCTGCCGGTTAAAGGGTAAAGGTTCTGCCGTCGCCAATTGGCGGGCGCTGCTGCCCCTAGGTTAATCCGGGTATTTCATAAGGTTTATCTTCCAACTGCAATCTAATGAGGGTAGGGTTTTTGCAAGGCCTAGTTACAATCAGAGTCTATTATCGCAGTGGCTAGTTGTTGTTGCTGCTGCTGCTGTTCCTGTTACCGGTCATGTCCAGAAAGGAACAGCTAATCTTCTAGTTGAGGGATAGCTCATAAATCATTTTCAGTACTCTGCATGCTGAAGCAGCAGGGTACAGACCTACTTCCCTTTGTGCAGATTTTGTAAAAAGCTTTTATTATATATATATATATATATATATATATATATATATATATATATATATATATATATATATATATATATAATATATATATAAACGATTCTGTACATTCTATTTCCATTCTTTTTTTATCAAATTATTCATTTATCGACGTTCTTTTCCAGCTGTGTTTTATTTTGTATTGACTCATTTTTCATTTGTATGTAATATGTTCAAATTACATATAAATATATATATATATATATATATATATATATATATGCATAATACATATATATATATTATATATATATATATATATATATATATATATATATATATAACTGAAGACTTTTACATAAAATAGATATAGTCAGTACCAAATAAAACAAAGCTGAAAAAACGTCGATAAATGAATAATTAGATAAAAAGAAATGAAATGGAATGCACAGATCGTTCAGCCAATCGGTGAAATAGTCAGTCCATAAAAGACTAAAGCAGGTCTTAATGACTCGAAAGAATTCGTCCATTACATTCCAGAGGACGTGCCTTTCGTCTTAAATGAGACCTTGTTCTCTTTTCAAGAGCGATGTCATTGCGTTTCCTTGAGACCTTGCGGGTCATTCGCTCAGCAAACTTTCAAAATGTCTGAAATATAGTTTAGAGTGATAAATGCTTATAAAGTTTGCGTTTTAAATAGCCTACGTTTTGAATGATTGAAGTCATGGAAAATATTTTTTGACATGCCGTATTTCTAATGATGATTGTTCTTGCAATTGTTACTGTTTATCTATCTGTAATAATAAAATCCGAGTG
Source organism: Macrobrachium rosenbergii (assembly GCF_040412425.1). Classification (NCBI taxonomy): domain Eukaryota; kingdom Metazoa; phylum Arthropoda; class Malacostraca; order Decapoda; family Palaemonidae; genus Macrobrachium; species Macrobrachium rosenbergii. The sequence continues at coordinate 18,302,391 of NC_089793.1, read as the reverse complement.
ATCTTGTTTGTCCTCCCCCTGGTGACAGTAGGGGATACATGACAGATCGACCCACCCCCTGCAAACCGGTTTGTCCGCCCTGGGTGGAGGCGGGGTAGGTAGGAGATCGGGAGGGTTGGGGAGACAGCAGCGCCAGGTTCCAGTGCGCGTAGCGCGCGCCGACAAGCTCTAAAAATAATTTAGGCATTGAACAAAACAGCTTTTCAATGTAATATAAAGGATAAATTTTGAGGAGAGTTGTCCTAAGACTCTGCTTTGAATAATCAATTCTTTTGAAAATTTTCTGTCATAGCAGAAGAAATTCCTGTCATATTCGAAGGTAAAGGTCATTAAAAAGCTATCAGAAGTGCTTTGAATGAGAAGGGTTTGGGATAAAAAAAGTATTTTAAACTTATTTCGGTTATATGACTTAACGACAAGCTTACGTATTGATTAATAGACTTGCTGTCTCCTTAAAGAATTCGGAGTTATGGGAGCTGATATTGAGACTATGTAAATTTCTGTGTACGCAAACCTTAAATTTTTTTATGATTTATATTTTTCTGATTTTTACAAAGAATTTTTATATGCCACAGATATTTTTCTATACATATTTTATTTAAGCATTTCAGAAAGACAATAAAAATGTAGTAGAAACTGACATACCAGTGAATTAATTCACATCTCAAATGTTTCAAATCTCTTATATATAAATATATATTGATGTAATCAAAATTTATGAAACTGTCCCCTATTTCAATATTATATATTTAAATAGCTGGATTTTGATTCCGAAATTTGCGAATTCAGGGGAATTATTTTTTCAGCGTTATATTGACAGATCGTATGTTATTTTGTGCATGGTACTCTGTACTTAGGTGGTTGCGAAAGATAAATGATTTTATGTCCTGATTTGCCAATGCTATAAATGAGTTACAAATATCAGGTTAGAGGTTTAAATGGCAAATGCCAATAAAAATGACTTGGCCGCGTTTAATGTGGCCTATTGTACGCTAGTAATCGATAGTGTAGGCTGTAATTTTAACCGCCTCAGTGCTTTTCAGAAATTTCAAATGTCGTTTGAAATCACGAGTTAATTACTTTAAGGATGAAATTACGGGAACGGTGTCATTAAAATGCTCCAGCTGCGATCATAAAAACGGCCATTGTCTCACTGAAAGTAAATTTCCCATATAGCAATTATCTGTGATTTATTTTATTCTAAAATATTGTAAAAACCATTGCTGTTATGGTTATTTTCTCGGCTAATGTAGCCGATCAGCTCTGTAGTCTGTTTTTTGGAATTGACTCTAATCTCTGGTGAGTGCCAAGCAGCATAAGCAGCCGATCACGACTAGTTTCAATGACATCGACTGCTGATATTCACCGTCAATTCAAAAAACGGGCGATAGATCAATGGAATGGAAGATTTCTTGCGAACGGCAAGATTCTCTTGCGTGACCTCCCGTTTCCATAATACTCTTAGTAATATCTTCCAGGAGTTTTCAGGTCACCCTAGAGAAGTTGTCTGTCTTTTTATTCTCGTTTCTTTCGTTGGTGGTTTCCTGTCTTGCTAGAAATTTATATATATATATATATATATATATATATATATATATATATATATATATATATATATATATATATATACACACACAATATACATACATATATATATACAGACATATATAATATATATATATATATATAATATATATATATATATTTATATATATGTATGTATATATGTATGTATATAAATATATTATATATATATGTATGAAATATGGAAACATGTTTCCATATATTTCTGAATATAGGACCGAACTATATATATAAGTATATATATATATATATATATATATATATATATATATATATATATATATATATATAACATAATAACTAAACTATAATAATATATGTATATATGTATATATATATATATATATGCTATATATATATATATATATATATATATATATATATATAACATATATATATGTGTATGTGATTGTGTGCGTGGTGTGTTGGTATCGTTTTTTGCTGGGCCTATTACAGTGACATTTTTTTATTACTAAGACTGGAACAGGTACTCGATCCCTGACTTAAAACCATGTAGAAGAGGCTATATGCATAGAAATTAACCTTTCTAACGTCTTGTGTCCTTCGTTTCAAATTTATTCTCCCTTCGAGTAATGAATTAAGTGTTTGGGCTAAATGGCTCTTAAAATAACCCACGTATTTCGTGTACATTTTCAAATTTATTGCCGAATAGGGATGATAAGATCACTAATAAGAGAGTGGAATAGTAATAAGTTTCAAAGAAGAAAGGAAAGCCCTTTAAATTACCTATGCAAATGGGCTGGTAAATGTTGAATAATGAAACACTCTATAATATCCCCATAGGCATCCGTACGGAAAGTACGCATCATTTATTAGTCAGGAAGTGATTAAATATTGCAAATTCCCAATGAAAATCATAAGGGTACTTGCTCATTCTTAAGCGTTAAATCTGTAATTCTGGTTTAAATCTTATCTAACAATGATAAGCCAGTAAGCAATGCAATGTACAATGGAAGTAAAAGAATCACCACTTAAGTATTTTGAATGTTAAAACTGTATATTCATAACTTTTGCTTTTAACTAATCAGTTACTTGTGGAAACCACTAAGCTTTAAAGATCTGAAATTGGGTCATGTGATATTTACCTGATTCTGTACATTAGAGAAGCACTGGAAGTTACATGCGAAAATTGCAGATGATACATATTATACGTTATATCAGTATACGCATGAGAACATTAACCCCCTTATCTTATTGCGCACTTAGTGGCGTTTCATTCAGGAAGTATTCTCGAGAAGAGGAAGAGGGCTGGGGAATGGGGATTGTTTTCATAAATAGACTGTCGTCAGAAATATCCTGGTTAAGTATTCATAAAACTCAAAACTTCATTGAGACTTCAGTCGCAACTTCGCTTGATTTTTTTATCTAAGAGACTCAGAAAATAAGACGACGTACGAAAATAATGTCGGTTTTGCTTTGTTCAGGCCCTGTGGAATAGTCTTTTTATCTGGAGTCTTTGTTCACCCTGAAGACTCTCCCTGAAGACGCCATTTTCTTTTCTCGTCCGTGTGTCAGTCTTTGTCGTTCGTTTCACCTCCACTTTTGTAAGTACATTTTCTTCTCGAGACTAACTGTCATTCACAAGGGTTGTGCGAGCTCGATGACATTAAGGGATATTCCAAAGCTAAAATTTATATCATCATAACTTTCAAGGGCTTAATAGTGCACTACTGAAGTCCCACAATTGGAGTCCAGTTTCTTCTATAATGCTTACGACGCTAAGAACTATATTTATAACAATAAGAAATGTTAAGATCAGGTATGTTGATGTTACTAGTGTTTTTATAGAACTTACGGCCACATTCGCTAACCGTACTTTCGTGCTATATATTCAAAATACCTATCAGAGGAGATGAATGTTGCCTCCAAGTGTTCGGCCTTTTTCGGAAATTATCTTCAAATATTTAAATTTGGATTAACAGGGAACAAGGAAGATCAGAAGAATTAAAGCGTAATGAGTGGGGATTTTGGATTTAGAGGAAAAGAGAATAATGGGTGAAAGTAAAGGATTGATTGATTTCTATAAAATTTAGGCTGTCAAGCTAAGTATTGAGGTACTTTCAGCCATTCAGCACTTGAGACAGGGTAAAGAGGGAGCTGGACTGGCTGGACAGTTTGATAAAATGGATCAAGAAAACAAGAGACAAAGTACAAGGATCTAAAGATGGAACTGTGACAAAACCCCACAATTGTACCAAGGCTGGAAAGGTTGGACGGCAAGACTGAAAAATGGAAGTCGGAATGGAGGTAGAGTAAAAGTCTACAAAATGTGTGCATTTAAACACCCTTTAGTAATGCCTACAGTGAAAGTAAAAGGAGAAAATATAAAATTACGGGCAAATGCGCTTCTTATTCTGAAACCAGATATTGATTTCTCCATATTGAAATTGTTACCCAACAAATAGTGTATGCTAAATGAATATGCTGAACAAAAGCTCATGTGAAGGAAATTTAGAACAAATGCAAAGAAAAAAAAATTAACAAACGTCGTTAAATAAACAGATAATGAGTAGTATCAGTGAAGGCTTAGAATCAATATTAGTTTAATACATTCTTATTAGAAATAAAATTAATAAGCAATAAAATTTCATGACATGGCATTTATTGCAAATAGAGCGTAGTAGAAAAATAAAGATTACAAACAGACCCCAATTAAAAGGGAATCAAAAGAAGCTTCTTTTTTCTCTCCTAGATTTAATTGAGGATATCATTTGGAAACGAGACATTTCTGGGCGACTATAGTTCAAGCTGCTCCCTGAAGTCTCACATTTTTTTTTAATATTAACTAACACATAAATTCTGTATTATCAGAAATGTAATTTGGAATTTACGTTATGGAATGGAATTCATGAAGCCAATTTACTGATAATTTAAGTCCGAAATATCATGTGGGAAGGGACATTCATCCATGATCAAACTGGCTGTTCGATATTGCAGATAATTTGGGTTATACTTTTAACGCGAAACCCTTTGATTTTTAACAAGCAGAAAGGAAATTTTCTCTCTCTCTCTCTCTCTCTCTCTCTCTCTCTCTCTCTCTCTCTCTCTCTCTCTCTCTCTCTCTCTCGTTATGTGCATCATTGAAAATATCAGTAAGTTACTGATGATGTTCAATTAACAACACTGGATTTAGAAGATATTTTTCGGTTGTTTGAGACGACTGTTATTAATTTTAGTGAGAGAGAGAGAGAGAGGGGAGGGGGCGGGAGTCTCCGGAAAGAACTTAAGCTGAAACCCCAATAAATCAACCTCAATTATTAATTTAAGTGTAAATTTAGCTGCAAAGTATAGTGCATGTGTATGTGTGCAAGACAGAAATTCTTTGCGTAGAACTTAATGATATTTACAGATTAGCCGAGACCCCAAAGATGGACCAAACATGCTAAGAGAATTATGCAGGATTGGAGGGATGGTACACATTTACAGCGCAAATTTTGCCGCGAGAAGCTATTAATCACCTGTTATGAGGTTCTCAAAAGGTTATTCAGACCGTACCACGGTAACTCACCGGAGAAAATGGAGGCTTTATTCATTCTCATATGATTACCGAACACACCTTCATCAGGTGGGGCGTTGATTGGCTAAGAAAGTATCCAAAATAATAGCGTTTCTACTCTAGTAATTGATGATAGTTTCTGCCATAGCAGGAAAAAATAACATAAAAAACGTTAAAAATGTGAAACGCTGCATTGAATATTGATGCTTTGGAGGGGTGTTTGGAAGGCGAACGATTTGTCCAAATTAACTGTGCCGAATTAAGCACCTTTCTAACACACCTCCTGAAAAAAACATTAGAAAATGTGCTCACAGTTATATGGAATGTGGCTTGGAATGTTAAATGCACTGGTACATCAATACTATAGACGCTGCCATTAAAGCTTCTGAATTACTACAGCGTTGTCATTGCCCCATTTTTTCCGTCAGCCTGAGAGCCGTATAAAGTCGTAAAAAAGTGGTTAGCTTAGAAAATGCAAGTTATTTCTAATTAATCTAAATACATGGGATTTTCAGGCGTCAGGTTAGACCGTAAATTAAAAAAAAAAAAAACTATATTTTTCGGGTTAATGGCTGTATCGACCTACATCTTTTTTTACAGTCAATTGAAACGAAAAAAGCGGATTGAACAATAACAAAATGGCTGTGCACGAATCAGTGAGGTGAGTAAATCTGCAGGACTCAAGATTATAATACAGCGAACATTAAGAAAGAAGAATATTTAAAAAAAAGAACATTCATTGCTGCCGTTTTTACACATTATTTAACCCTTGTTACGTACATTTGTCTGTCGTTCATAATTTTCTGCAGCCAATAAAGTATAAGCAACCCAGTAATTTCTTAATATACTTCAGTGTTTTGTGGGATATATATATACATTTGTATATATATATATATATATATATATATATATATATATATATATATATATATATATATATATATATATATATATATATATATATATATATATATATATATATATATATATATATATATATATATATATATATATATATATATATATGACTTCAGTGTTAAGCCAGTTTCTTAAGCGGAAATATTGACATAAAAGAAAAAACTTTACACGAAGCTCATCAGCAACCTACCAAAGTACCATACGCATGTAGCCCAATTCACCCCTTTTCATGCGCTTCCGTGATATTTGAGCCCTTCTTTTTTAACACCTCTTTAGCACCATCTAACCAGCCATTTATAAATCTTCCTCGCCTTCTTATCGTAGCACTCCTGAATTGTACATTTTTTTTCCCAACCAACCAGCTCATAATTGAACCATATCAGAATATTGCGATCCATCCTTTCACTTATTCGGACCTTTGCTTACTCCATATAAACTATGCAGACATGCCAACACACAGCTTGTTTATTTTCTATTTGCATTCAACATACACATTTCACTTACATAAAGCAAAGTTGGCTCAACAAGCCTTTTGCACGGTAAGGTTGGAGTTGTGCCGTCAGTGCACCTCACGTGGTGCACTGTAAGTATTAATAAAGGTGGTCCTTTCTGCCTCAGCTCACTTTTCAGCCTTTTCATTTACCCCTAATCCCGTTTCCTATCTTTCAGCTTGCTGTCCAGCCAATGCAACGCCTTCTTCACACTGTCGTAGGCGCTGAAAGTGCCCAAGTGCTTGGCTTTATAGGCGAATTTTCATAAATCACATTTCATGATAATCCTTTCCTTTATACCTATTTTGGCTCATAGATAATTGAAGTCTATTAATATTTAGCACATTACCTGCTATGCATCTTGCTTCGCCTATTCTTTGACGCATCTCACCTCTCACTCTATCTACATCCATTATATTTAAAACACTAATATTTTTACAAATCAACCGCGTCTGATCTTCACCATCCATACTAACATTCATTGCCCCATCATCCTGTTTCGTAGAGTGTACGCTACTAAAACAAGCTTTGAAAGAATCAATAGACTTGCATTATGGTAGACTTAGAGAATATATTGAATCGTTGGTAAGTTGTACTGCGTAATTAAGAGTTTTATCGAGGAAAGTAAAGTATGCGTGTGTGTGTGTCAGAATATGTCGGGGGAGGGAGGAATGATTCGTGTTGTGTAAATGTGGCTCGAGACAAGATGTTTTATAACTCCGTTGCAGTTCTGATTCTTTCTGAATGGAGTGATACGGGAACTTAGAGAGAGGACGGGAATAGCAGATGCAAAACTGTGGGTGCGATGAACCGTAAATGTAGTATATAATGGTTGATGTTTACAGAAGAAAGAAAATGAATCGGGATAATGAAGAGACCCTACAAAAACTAGTAAGAATTTTGAAAGTGTTTGAAAGGTTGAGAGCTGAAAGTACATAGGGAGAAGAATAATGTTCTTTAAATATCTGTATACACACACACACAAACACACACACACACACACACACACACACACACATATATATATATATATATATATATATATATATATATATATATATATATATATATATATATAAATACTCTATATGTATATATATATATATATATATATATATTATGCCTAAACACACACATATACGTGTATATATATGCATGTATGTATGTAATTACGTATGTATGTACATATATAAATATATAAAATAATGTAATAATAATAGATGCTCCTTTTAACTGTGGTGAATGGTTTGCCATCCACTCCAGAAGCGATCAAGCAAAGCAGAAGCGGTCAAGCAAAGGGTCAGGAGAGAAAGTTTGAACCGAGGAGAGGACATCCGCTTCTAACACTTTCATTGTGTCACCAACAACATTGATATCATAATTGGCTTCGAAAATAACACTATCAATAAGATATTAATAACAGATTTTTTTTACCTAATGCAGTTATACAGTATGAATAATTCTTAGAAGCCTTCTCTCTCTCTCTCTCTCTCTCTCTCTCTCTCTCTCTCTCTCTCTCTCTCTCTCTCTCTCTCTCTCTCTTTCGAAATTATTTGCCAGATCCATGAGTAATTTAATAATTTGAAAAATTGACAGACGTAGTGGAATTTAGTTAATCATGTGAAGTAATAATTTTTACTAGGTAAATATTTAAGAAAAAGATAATTTCTATCGTTTATAGATATTTTGTAAGTATTTTCATACCCACATTAATAAGTATTAATAAAAATACGTTTGCCATGCACGTATTTCACATGATTCTCACTTTTTCTTGAAAGCGGCAAGCCTTTGTAATTGAACTGAAGTTAATCCTCAACGATTAGTAGAATCAGCGATGCCCCTAAATCGTGTGACATAATCTCATTCATGGGTCCTTTCAAAGCATTTTTTTTAATTCGAAAAGTCCTTAATGTCATGACATATATAATTCTGAGAGAGGTACCAACCCATTCCCCGAGAGAGGGTGTATGACATTTCAGAAGAAAAGTTGACGAAAATCTCTTACTATTTACGGAACAATATCTTAGAAAGTTCTTATTTTTCTGGATTTTATTTTATTTCGGGTATTATTAATATTTAGTTTTAATCTCCATCTCGTACTTAACGTCTGTAATATGGCCTAAACTTACAACGTTATGAATTGACCTAAAGCTTAAAAATATAAACGATATTTTACTCGGTAGATGATTGCATAATTCAGCTTATCTTGAAGTATATAACAGCTGCTCAGGTAGTATTGAAAAGCAACATTCACTGAAATAGCTAGCATTTCATAAGATTTCATAAAGCGTTTATTATATCAAAAGGTGAAAGTTGGTCATGCCAGATCATTTAATACCTTTTTGTGGCGTCCTACGGTTCTCAGAATTCCCATGGTAGGCATAATTAAAATCTGACTAGGGGCAAATTTATTATGTATCAAATTTGTGTCAAGTGTCAAAAAAGAACTCATAATTCATTAAATGACGTGAAAAATAGTATAAAACACCTCAGTTCAATTCCTTGTATTATTAACACCTTAATATTTATAGATAACCGACAGTCATTCAGAACGTATCTGATAACGCATATTGTGAAATCATTCACGTAATGGTTTTCCTTGAAATGCTTTGGAAGGCGTGAACATACGTATTAAATTAAACAAATCAGTGTGGCAGCCACTTACGAAATTCATTTTGCTAAATGTTCTAGCTAATGTGTTCTGTTTAATAGTAGCACTTGACTCGTTAAATGTTATTTCAAATCAATAATGCCCTTGTCAGTCATGGAAAGTCTGTCGACAAATAACAAATATTTATAGGGGAAATGCAGCTGGGTCTCTGTAAACTCTAGTAAAAACAAAGAAGAATCAGAAATAACAAAAAGGAAAGCGAACAGTGTTCCAACAAACAAACAAACAGCACTTATCTTGTGCATCAAAGACACAAGCACAACAAATATACCGACATAAAGATACACAGGTGCCAGCTGGAGTCCCTGGAAATCGCACGTCACCATCACCACCAACACCAACGCCGTCACCAATCACCTGTGGAGGTGAAAATACCGGCCAGCTTTG
>NC_089793.1:18282823-18285323 GCF_040412425.1 Macrobrachium rosenbergii | reverse complement strand
ATCTATAGGTCTTAGAGTCGGACCCACAAGTAGCAATTTGAGGAAAATAAAAGTCGTTTGATTCGTGCATGTAGAAATGGATGTAATGATGATTAAATAAAAAAAAGTAAATCACAGATTACGCAAAGAAAGAGAGGTAACAGAGGTACTGTAAAAGTTTTGGAGTAGAAGAAGGCTGTCGACAGAAGCAAATGATAAATTTACAGGAAGAAGTCTTTGAGTTTTTTCTTCCTCACGAAAGATCAAATGAGAATAAATGTGGAGGAGGATGAATTTAGCTGTCTTTAGTGTTTACATGACATTAGAAGGGTGTGAAGAGTGACAATTATTATATAAATAATGGAGATGAATATATGTAACAGAACTTTTACATATGATCTGGTCACGCGGAGAAAGACAGGGCGGTAGTTTTGGTGAAACATGAACGTAAATAACGTAAATAAAAACAAGTTGAAGACAAGGGAAGGTGCAGACTGAAAAAGGTGGTCTGATGAAGTGCAAGAGGAATTGGAAATGAATGGCATATGTTGGAAAGTTTGAGAGTTTTTGCAAGATGGACAGGTTTGGCACCGTGTGTGTTAACGGGATGGACGTGCTGCTACTGAGGTTTCTAGACATGTATCTAAAGCCAGTAGTGATATGTAAGTTCATCAGGAGGTCACTGAGTACATATATATATATATATATATATAATATATATATATATATATATATATATATATATATATATATATATATATATATATATATATACACACACACACATATATATATATATATATATATATATATATATATATATATATATATATATATATAGAGCAGACGCCTTCGTTACATAAGTCCCTTGCCATCTCTGGGGCGCGGCGTTAAAAGTAATCTTTACCTAAAACTCGAAGAGCAACACCTTCTAAAGCTTCCCCACCCCCCCATGAGGAAAATAGGGCTGGGGACTGTATATATATATATATATATATATATATATATATATATATATATATATATATATATATATATATATATATATATGTATGTATGTATATATATGTATGTGTGTGTGTTTTAAATTAATGTATACGTGAAGACGCATACGAAAGAGAAATCGTACCTTATATATCTTCAAAGATCTGAACTCGGTTAACGCTGTATCACCGTCAGCTCTTTCTTTTCATTGTTGCAACTTCCTGTTTCTCTGCTATTCCAGGAAAAAAAAAAATACTGAATTAAAGTTAAACTCGGGGACCTTACCTGTCCAAAGCACACATTTTGCAATTAAAATTGGCGTTGCTTTCGTTAGCAAGCAAACATGTGTAACAACGGATCAGTGTGCAGATAGGATGAACAAAAACCTTGGCAATTCTTGTGACCTTTTCTTTTAATATGATATATCATGACTGCGTTGGCAGGTGTTGAAAACATAGACCGATTTGCATTCGGATAAGCGCCATTTTAAATTGCTTCTTTTATTCATATAAATATATATATGCATATATACACATATAGATTATATATATATATATATATATATAATATATATATATATATATATATAACTATATATATATATATATATATATATATACTATACCCACAGTATATATATATTAAATGCTACTGTCTCGTATTTTACTTGTGTCTGTGTGTGTGTGTGTGTGTGTGTGTGTGTGTGTAATCCTGAGTGATGAAGGATTAAAATTTGCCCCTGTGAGCTAAGCAGTAGCTTAGCCTCCTGCTGATAGACGTCACTGGGTCCGATGTAGTTATGTTGGAGAGATTCAGCGATCTCTCTTGCTGTTGAATTGACAGACTGTGCCAGTGTTATCCTTGGCCATCAGTTGGCGTACTATGTTTTTCATGTTGAGAGATAATGTCTAAGTTGGCTGAAAATGAATAACAGTGTTTATAGTCCGTTAATATAGTAAACTCCCAATGATAACGTGATTTGTAAGTAAAATGATATTAACAATCAGAATTATAACCAGGTCTTTGAATAGCTATCATTTGTAAGTGAAATAAGAACAATAAGCCATAATAAAAATAGAAAAACTTAACACATTACAGATATTGAAAAGGAATTGCAGTTATTTTTCCTAATTAATATCCATCGTGTTTCGTAGTTTCAACCCACCTCCATTTCAAGAATATGATTTATTATAAGTCCCGTTCTATCTAGTGATCCGGAATGAGTTTTTTCGTTGTATTTTTCCAGATACATCTGACTTGAAAATTAGATATGCACTATGTCCTATTGCCTACCATTATTTAAAAAGTGGTGTATCATTAGTTAGCGAATGCAAATTACCTGTCACATTTTGATAAGTCGGAGTTACATTCAGGCGTTAGAATTTGTGAGGCTGAATTATTTGTAAATTGATAATAATCAATAAATACAGTATTTCTTCATGTCTGTATATTGATATATATTAGAGAGAGAGAGAGAGAATTCCATAAAAATCTAGAAGAAATTGTATATGGATGCAAAGATTGTTACAAGTATATA
>NC_089793.1:18187823-18277823 GCF_040412425.1 Macrobrachium rosenbergii | reverse complement strand
AATTTGTTTGGTAACATCGATATTATACTATATATATATATATATATATATATATATATATATATATATATATATATATATATATATATATATATAAATATATTGTTGCATGTCATATCTTATATATGTATGTATATATATATACACATATGTATATAAATGTGTGTATATATATATGTATATAAAAAAAATATATATATATATATATATGTGTGTGTGTATGTATATAAATATATATATATATATATATATATATATATATATATATATATATATATATATCATCATGCTGTAAAACATACATATGCATAAGTCAAATACTGTAACACCATACCCAAAGAATCTGGGCTAGTGCCTTGGGCTGTCAGAGACAAAATGCTAAAATGGCCTCACGTGCCACAGAGAGAGCTCAAAGAACATAAAGATGTCTTTCATCCTGCGTGCGTTTCAAGAATAGAATTGAGTGCTTTGATATGAACGTTGCATGTTGTCACTGTTGTTGTTGTTATGTTTACCAGCGCAAATATTTATTATTATTATTAGTAGCAGTAGTAGCTGTAGTAGTAGTAGTATTGAAGATGTTGCAAACGATCTTACTTTTATTTGCTATTACTATTGCTATTGCTGTGCCCCACATAAAAGAAATTCAGTTACTGCTCTTTTTTATGACCGTCACGAGGAAGTTGACGTCCAAAGCGTCGGACGCACCTGCTTTCATTTATCACGCACAAGTATGTAATTTCCGGCTGATTTTAACACGATATTTATATCCTTGCATGAATATGGACTCAATCATTGCAAAAAATTAGGTTTTTATATATTACTGAAGTTATCTCATAATTAATTTCTTAAAAGATATGCCCATTCATGAATGTAGTGTGATACACCTTTAAAGTACAAATAAATTTTAATATTTATGTAGGAGAGTTTAAAAATATTTTTAATTCTCTTTAGGTAAATTTGCAACATCATTCATATAGAAATATTTACTGAGACACGTTTAAAACCTATGGGGAATTATACTGGGAGAATATTTTCAAACCTCACATCCTTGTAAGAATGTGGCCTCAAACGCGTTAATTTCCCAAAAAATTCAACTCAGGAACTTTCCAAACAACTTTACAAACTTTCGGGAACGTATTTTCATTTTACTTCGAAGATATTGAAAAACACTTTTCTAAAAATAAAAATCTCTCGTCCAAATACAGTTTTAACGTGATCTAAAATATTGATACATTAAACACTGTATTTTGATCATGACGTAAGCATTCCTCTTTACTTTGATGTTTTGAGGTTTAATATGGCTGCACATTCTACCTTTTCAGATGCCTTGCTTATGTTTTGTTTTCTATTCAATTTGACTTGTTTTTTGGTATCGTACACACTTGGCTGACAACGATGTACATTGACATTTAAGTGGGTTTTGTTTATATTTTGGACATAATGAACTAATTCACATCTGAAATATTCCATTTGCCTTTAGGCTTTTTTTCATGGCGTATTTGAAGCATATTCTGAAACATCTGCTAATGTTTATGTAAATTTACGGAGAGAATTTACATAAACAAATTTTTAATATATCTAATCTAGTTTATATTGATGCATTTCAATTAATATATAAAAACTTTTCGAACCTCGGTCACTTTTTTTTTTTAAGTAGGATTCACTCATTTGTATCTGGAATATCCGTGGAGTTTGTATTTACATCTCCAGGGGATTTCGGCCTCAAATATTTTCATATTCTAAATCTGGACACAACCCAGGGTAGTGCTTCAGCGGCGAACAGAATGTCAAGAGCAATTCTGAGAAAATATTTTTATACATACAGCACCTATTACTTAATGTTTTCCTTAGAGAGAGAGAGAGAGAGAGAGAGAGAGAGAGAGAGAGAGATTTACTTCTCCACTCTTTCTCTTCTCGTCTTTACTTCTGTCTCTCTTTGAAGATCCTCTATTTTCGTACATTTCTGCATACTAAGACTGCTGTATTATAGGTAATTATTTTTCCAGTATGACATCTCTCGCACTTTTCCGCCTAAAAAGTTTCTGAGTCGGCGAAAAACTCTGATAGCGTTAATTTTGCTTTTAAGGTGCTGACAGGTTTTTTTATATCAAAGCTTAGAACTCCGAGGTATTAGTAAGTTAATTTGAAGGTGGTGAAGGTTTTTTTTTATATCAAAGCTTGGAACTCGGAGGTTAATTTAATGTTATTAAACATTAACAGGAAAATAGCTCATATATAAGGGGTTGCTAGACCAGGGATACAAATTTTCTGTAAATTATGCAGGATGAAAATGACTGCATAAACAGAATTATTTTGATACGTGAGATATTTTTTATCTGAACGTTATGAATACATCTCTGCTGTACAGTAATTCTTAAAACTTCTTTAACTATAAAGAAGAACTAGACTTGAAACTTTATTGTGCATCTAAAAGAAATCACTGAAGGTGGAGTAATTGATCTTGTTTCAGTACTAAAGTTTAGATTCTCCCCATAATAGTAAATAGATGTGATGCACATAATTCCATATATTATTAAAAAGAATTAAGAGAAAAATAGCTCATTGATTGGGCAGTTCTAAGTCCAGAGACACATTCTTTGTAAATTATTTAAAGTTAAGGCGACTGTATAAACATAATTGCTTTTCATTTCATTTTTGAATGGAAAGGCAATTATAAATTAATTCTGGAGTCCTATACCTAATTGTCTTCTATCAATTAAATGTTCTCTGGCCATGGATAATGACTAGACATAAACCAGTATTTAATCTACATGTCTAAGAAATCGCCAAATTTTGAACAACTTATTTTTAAAAGATCACTGCTACTTCCATCGAAAGAGTTGTTAAACACTGACCACCTCAACGTAGATGTATGTGCATTTAAGTACAGTGAAATATATAGATCAGAACAGTGCAATTTTATCAATAAGCGAGGAGAGTCCGTGACAGTCTGAAATAGAACGCTTTATCGTTACCCACTAAACTAATTCTGCACGGCCTGCCTGCAGTGAACTTGGGCAAACAAATTCCGTGGAATTGGGTAGGCAGATTCCTGATTTTAAATTTGAGCCTACTGGGAAATGAGTTGAATTTGCATTTTTCCATGTTATAAATATATATATATATATATATATATATATATATATATATATATATATATGTATGTGTGTGTGTGTGTGTGTGTGTGTGTTTGTGTGTGTGTGAAGGTTTGCCACAAGGATGAGAAAATGGAAAACTCAGTACCGTGCACTTTCGTATACTTTTAAACATTTCCAAGATCCACTGTACAGTGTACCTTTAAAATGTGTGAAAAATACACGAAAGTACTCTGCACATAGTTTTTAATTTTCTCATCCTTGTGGTGAACCTTCATATATATATATATATATATATATATATATATATATATATATATATATATATATGTGTGTGTGTGTGTGTGTGTGTGTGTGTATGTATGTATACATATATATGTCTGTGTGTATACAGAAATGTATATATATATATTATATATATATATATATATATATATATATATATATATATATATATATATATATATATATATATATATATATATATAGCTAGTATGTGTGCGAGGGTAGGATTTTATAAATACCTTTTTGTTCTGAAAATATTTATAAAGGCATTAAATTCAGTATTAACATCAAACTTTTTTTAATTACCATATCAAATTCGGTCATTCACAAGCAGATATTCTAAATATTACCTTTGGCATATAGTAAACAGAATGTTCAGCTCTCATTGAACATACTACATTCGGTATAAAGTAAATAGCTTTAGGCAATTTATGAGACAAAATAGTAATGTCCATGAGCAACCGCTAAATATCGGATAGCATTCCTTTACCGAGGGTGCAGGGTTTGGGGGGGGGAGAGAGAGAGAGAGAGAGAGAGAGAGAGAGAGAGAGAGAGAGAGAGAGAGAGAGAGAGAGAGAGAAGTAGGATTTTATTGTCAACCTGTTGCAGTATAAATATTGGAAAACCTTTTATACATAAGCATCGATAAAGACTGAACTGTCGAAGTCAGCTGTCTGTGTTTGCAAAGGATGAAATAGACTGAAGTGCAGTTGAATTTAAGATTTCTTAGCCATATATATATATATATATATATATATATATATATATATATATATATATATATATATATATATATATATAGTATATATATATATATATATATATATATATATATATATATATATATATATATATATATATATATATATATATTCCCATACTGGAGTGAAGAAAAGAATAAAGAAAAATAAGGGCCAAACACAAAATAACTGGAAAGTTAGTTTTCATCAGTAAATTATATTGAAAATGAAAGACTCAGACTGCGCTTTTAAAGAATATTTTTAGTCACGCTGAACGAGTGTAATTATTGTATTGCTACATTTGCTAGTATCAATGCCCGAACATCAAAAACAGTTTGTTTGTGTCGCCTCTAAAGAATGTGACTTTATCGTCTGAACTATTCGTATTTCGTGAATAATTTTGCAACAAATCAATAATAAAGAATAAAATTAAATTACAAAAATAAAATAAATCACCACAGATGAAGAACTGGGAAAATTAAGAGAATAGCCTAGTTATTTTATGCAAAAGGTAAAGATGTTCTGACTCGTCAATTCGTATTTTTTTTTTTTTTTTTTTTGTGGAAGAAATCTTGTTCACGGGTATAATGTTAATAAGGGTGTGCTATAAAAAAATTTTCATATATTTTCATTTATTTTATGTGGACCCCAAAAATATTAGCAGTCAGGATTCTCTCTCTCTCTCTCTCTCTCTCTCTCTCTCTCTCTCTCTCTCTCTCTCTCTCTCTCTCTCTCTCATAATAAGTAATGATTCAGAGATTGCAGAGACCCCACAGGATAATGGACAGTAGAATCTCGGTATCACATATTAACCTAACGGAATCAGTTCAAGCACAACGAACTATCTGTGTGGCAAGAAAAAAGAACTGATAACAACAGGAAAACAAAGAAACAAAAAAAAAACAACCACTGCAAACAAAGTTGAAAAAAAAATAATACTTTTCTTTTATCATTGAATTCTTCCTTTGATTTTCTGTTGCACACGTTGGCGGAATGCTTGGGCGAATTTGCTATGGTTAATGATTCAGCTAATTTAATGGCAAGAGTCTTAATTATGGCCAATTTAGACCATGTAATCACACCACCAAAGCTGTGTCCAATAACCTATTGGTCGCGAGATGCCAATTCTCCCCTGCTCGCTGATTAGCTGTGAGGGGGTTTCTTGCTGGAACAATACCTGGCCCAGCGGGGTTTTTATCACCCCAGCTACATCCTCTAACCCCCAACCCCACAACCCCACTTCTTTGTTCCCCACCGCCCGGACCCCACCCTCCTGAAAGACTGAATTTCGTTCTGCAATTATCCGAAATGATGACGGAATAAAGGATCGTGTTAATCACCTTTTATTTTGACCAAGCGTATAATATAAAATAAGAAAAAAACTTAGAATGTTCCTCTTTGTCAGCAATTATTGCTTTATTACCGCTTGCTAGGATGCTTGTTTACTGTTCAGTTCGTTTATTTAGACTTCTATGATGAAATATTTCTTTGTTTGTTTATTTCCCTTGATAGTTTTTTTTTTATTTTTTGGTAATGTTAACGAATTTCTGTTTTTCCTAATAATTTTAAGGTTATTTATTTATATATATATATATATATATATATATATATATATATATATATATATATATATATATATATATATATATATATATATATATATATATATATATTGATGGCTGTGTGGTTTAATGCGCTGTACTGTAGTCCTGGTTTCTTGTCTTCCGTGGTTCAAGCCCACGAGACGACGAACTTATTATCAGCTAAAAAAATCCTTCAACATAACATATATGAAAATATGTTATATCCGAGTTAGAGCGAATTGGATATTAAAGGACGTTTTTAACTTAATCTTTGTATATGAATCACGGTGATGTGATAAAATTCATTCATTCATATATATATATATATATATATATATATATATATATATATATATGTGTGTGTGTGTGTGTGTGTGTGTGTGTGTGTGTGTGTGTGTTATATATTAAACTGAAGCATTGTAGAGTGTATAAACAATAATGAAATATGTTTCCAGAAGATATGATTTCTAATCAACTTAGAAAACGGAAAGAGCACTTAACAATGAAGTATTTATCATTTCATGGAAATTTGAATATAAGATACATAAAAAACTTTATAAAATTTTTCGAAATCAAAATATTTTGTTCAAGTTATTTCGTTAGTTATGTACGTACTGTTATTGAATTTATGTCACATTCATTTTTTATGTAGTGTTCACCATTTTCATGTGTTATTTTCGAATTCCCTATGTTTTCCTTTTCTTACGGTTTTGCATTTCGGTTGATTTTTATGTTTTGCATTTTATTTCTCTATAGGAATTGTGAGGCTTTTTGCTTTGTTTTTGTTTAGTAATCCTGGGGATAGAAGTGATGGTCTTTTTGAATACTGGTGCCTCTACTTATATATAAAGTTATTGACAGGTGCTAAGGTTTAGGGGGGAAACTTGTTTTTGCGCTGGGATACGTCTTAATTTCCTGTGAATTAATGAGTGTACATTTATTAGTATATTCATAAAACTTACTTGATTATCCTTTTTGACGAGGAAAATGACTATACTAGTGAATCAATCAAGGAAGGCATCAACAGAGACTAGTGTATAAAAAGTTTTTTTTATAAATCTTGAAAAAAGTTATATATATATATATAAATAAATATATATATATATATATATATATATGTATATATATATATATATATATATATATATATATATATGTTATATATATATATATATATACACATACATACATACACATACACATATATATTTATATATATATCCCAGACTCATCAGGATCCAGAACTCAGCTCTTTCTTTGAAGACTTAGGAGCTACCAACTAAACCACATAAGTCATAAAATAAGTTGGAATCTGGCAACACTGTACTCAGGCTTTACCTGACAGGCATACTGCTGGTATACTGGCGAGTTTTGCAACCCTCCTTCCTGGCAGTGACCCAATTGATGCGTTGTATCTGGAATTATCCACTGGAGTGAATATGATGAGATAATCAAACATAATTGCACTGAGGAACAGAAATAAATTTCTGGCACATTGGGACTAAATCTATAGGTCTTCAGTTGGCAGCGCCCTTGGAAATTAAAATTTTATAGATAGAGAAACCGGATAATTATGTAGATGAAGCTATACCTTAATAAAGAAAATGCATACTATGATAAGTGTACCTCGTGCAAAGCGACAAGGAGACAGGATAAACAACCCAGTCTCCCTGGAAACGATTTCTCTGTGAAGAGTTGTTGGGTCATATGCAAGAAGCAGTCATTTTTTTCATGTCTGTAATGACCATAATTTTTCGGGCAATATATTGAATCGGTTATAGATGTCTTCCACTCTTTTACTCAGAAGCCCTATTCTTAGAAATAGATTTCAAAGTTACATTTCAATAGTATGTTTTGAATTTGACCTAAGTATTCACCTTATATTTTTACCTGGATTTTATTGAGCCATCAAAGCAAAAGGGTGAGTGTTTTGTGTTCTCCAAGACCAAATGAATATGTTACAGATATTTTTCTCACCCTTTCCTTTTTTTGTTAGAAGGGCCCTAAGTGATTGATAGTTGACATTTTCCTTTGCTTGCTATGCAGCCAAATTTGGGGTTAAATAGGAAAGACAATATATTGGAGTGTTTATGCTTCGGCCATATCAAAGATCAAAGATGCTTTTCTTTACTATTTCATATTCCGTTTTTTATGCTGTGTTCTCAACTTACATTTATATTCTTCTATAAATAGTCAACCCTTGTATCGCCTTAATTTCTGGGTCCTTTGAGTTTAGTGTGAGTTTTATGTAAGATTTATGGTTCGTCGTTTGTCTTGACAAAACCCCAATTTTCCACCAATCTTTGGGTTCACTTAATTAAGTTCAAAAACGCCTTTCACTGTACTGAAAATTTACAGTAGTTAGTTATATTTCCTCGGAAATATAACGCCGTCCTTAAAATCTATATTCAAAAAAAGGCCAGTTCATCACTCGACAACCACTTGGTTCCACTTTGACGAAAGGCCTATGAAAATATATTGTAAGGATATCTTACAGAATCGTTCAGTGATGCCACTAAAACTAGAAACATTAGTCCTGTATTTTGATTCGAATAATTAAGTCCAGACCATCCATGATTCCCTAATAGAAATGCAAAATCTTTCTCGAGCTCCAAAGTATATATCCTCTGAACACTGAGTGCCTGCCCGTCAGACTTCAGCTTCCTATCAGAAGTCTTCAAAACCACTTTTTTGTCGTAAGTGATGGTATTATGGTTGGCGAGGGACCGAGGGTAAATGCTATCCCCTCGTGGGAATAGGCGTTCATTATTTTCCTGAAATTTTTTGTCATCTTATCTAGTCTACGACGTCTGAATAGGGATATCCTTCTGTTGGGTCGAGAGAGAGAGAAAGTCTTTTGCCATAAAATATTAGAACAGCCAATGATTCATCACGTAGTAAAAGTGTTTGCCTCCCTAAAATAAATTAACTGGTCGGTATACATTCCAGTAAGAGACTTCAGTAGTAAGAGAGGCAAAATTTTGCATTATGTAATTTGGTGAAAAATGAAGTTTTTACCGTGGCTAACATCCTAGGAAATTGTTTAATACATTTACAACAAAGTACGGCTTGGAATAAGAGTATCGAGTAGCATCTTTGAGGCAGTGGAAAATATTCGAGTGTCAATGGAAAGAAAGCTTAAAAAAATTAATAACCAGAGAGTGGCGGATGCTGATCGTAAGTGAGAATTGCAAATGAGAGGTTAATAAGAGTAATTAAAATATAAAAACGAAAAGAAAAAACGGGACTGATGGAACAAAAAGATCCAGATCATCGACAGATTCTAAATCTATTCAACCAATGAAATAAAAATTGCATCGAAGTTTCTTCGGCGCTATTGAGTTTTCTGTACAGCCGCTAAAGCGTATAATCAAAAATTACCTATAACAGGTCTATCTTCCGGGTGGTCTTGTTATAATACTGTATGAGCCATGGCCCATGAAACTTTAACCACGTACTGGTGGTGGCCTATCTTTGTCGTTGCCAGAAGCACAATTATGGCCAACTTTGTCCTTTAAATAAAATAAAACTACTGAAGATAGAGGTCTGCAAATTCTGTATGTTTGATGATTGGAGGGGTGGATGATCAACTCATCAATTTGCAGCCTCTAGCCTCAGTAATTTTAAGAGCTGAGGCGGACAGAAAAAGTGCCGGACGGACAGACAATGGTAGCACAATGTTTTCTTTTACAAAAAACTAAAAAGAACGAAACAAGAAAAAATGGAGAGAAGATTTTGAAGCATATTTCCCCCGACGTGGATAACCAGTGTGATGGTTTTTTTTGCGCTGGGATTATGTTACCACAAGATGCCCCTGAATTAGGGCAGAAGAGAGATATAACCTTGATATAAGATCACAAGGAAAGTGCAGCTTACGTCTCCCCAAAATACCCGAGGGAAGGAGGGAACAGCTTAATTTGATATATGGATTCTGAATCTTTGGGAAATATAGCCCACCCTCCTTGTTCTCTTTTTATAGACTAAGAGGCAAATGTTATTCAAGTACGTCATATATTTGATAAGAAGTAAATATTATTGAAGTACGATTTTAGTCACTTAATACCTTAGATACTAGACAGGGAATAAATTCGCATTCAGGTTGAAGAACTAGAATAAAAAATGAGTTATTTTACATCTGATAACGCTGGCTACAGCCGTATGATTCTCCTTTTTCGTAAAAATATTTTTCGCTTACGTTTCAGCTGTGTGAGGGAATTCCATCAAAACTTCATCAAAGGCTAATTTCAAGGTACACGTGCAAAGAGAGACAGATTTGTCATTAATGCCATATAATCATAGGCCCCTAAGTCACTTTTCCTGAGGTGGTCCCATTTGATTTGCTGTAACTCCGTCAGTCATGATAAAGTCAAGTCCTACCAGACACCAGAAGGAACAAATGTCAGAAAAAAATAAGCTCAGTACTTTTATATGGGAATAGTAAGCCTGAATCACCGGTGCTTAACTCATGTGTGGCGATGATATCTCCTTTGGCTGCTAGACTAATAAGCTAAACGGCAAGGTGTTCGACAAGCTTGGGCGGACCCGTTGGATTTGTTGCTGTATCATTGATGGAGAAAAAAAAGGGTAAAAAGATATACCAAGGGAAAATTATAGGGTATTTCCTTCTGGCTTCCCCTTCATCTCAATGATAGGCTATTTTATGTGCTATCATACTATGGGTGGGATTCCAATAACGTGGTAGTTTTAAACTACAGAAGAAAGGTGGGGGTATACCAAGAAGCTTTTCAGTGTACACGCACACCGACAAATATATAATGTATATGTTTTTCTTTTTTACCATACGATTCTCCTCTATGGAGGGGCTGGTGCCTGAAGGCTTTATGAGTGAGGTTGCTAGCCCAACTCCATTTTTTAAACCCTATTAGACACTAGTACCCATTTGCAGCTGGGTGGATTGATGGTCACTAGACCTAGAGCGATCCATATACCTGGCAAATGTAAGTTGAGCACCTCGCCATTCAGCACAAGCACTCACGTTGGGTTACTGTATATACCAAAAGTTGGTGGTGCGGTTGCCATATCGTTCTCCCCCCCCCCCCGCCTCTCTCTCTCTCTCTCTCTCTCTCTCTCTCTCTCTCTCTCTCTCTCTCTCTCTCTCTCTCTCTCTATATATATATATATATATATATATATATATATATATATATATATATTTATATATATATATATATATATATATATATATATATATATATATATATATATCTACTGGTCACTTTTTACCAGTACGCATATAATTGTAACAGTCACAAAGTCCTCTCAACTTGGAATTATTAACACATTATATAAATATATATATATACTGTATGTATATATATATATATATATATATATATATATATATATATATATATATGAATCTACTGGTCACTTTCAACCAGATACTTATATAAATGTAAAAGTCACAAATCCCCCGTAACTTCTGGAATTCTTAACATATTTTTTGGATACGTTTGTGACTAAAAAGCCTAAGTCCAAATGCAAGAAATATGGAGTAATTCTGGTGTTTGGTAGCAGGATTTAAACCCTCATCCAGAGTATCACAACGAGGTCACGTTGCCGACCTGAAGTCTATTGCCGCTCATACATACAAATACCTGACAAATTCAGATATATGTATTGGAGCTTTAATAGACCCATCCTCACCCTTGTAACCCAATGGGCAATCGTTTTTATTGCTTTTAAGGCTGAAATTAGATATATAAAATCTACTGGTCAATTTCAACCTGCTACGTATGTAATTGTAATAGCTACAATACCCTCTATATATATATATATATATATATATATATATATATATATATATATATATATGTATATATATATATATATTTATTATATATATATATATATATATATATATATATATGTGTGTGTGTGTGTGTGCATACATATGTATATCTATATATATATATATATATATATATATATATATATATATATATATATATATATATATATATATATATATATATATATATATATATGCAGTATATATATGTATATATATTAACTGTAGATAGATATATAGATAGATAGACAGATAGGTAAAAAAATAGATAAATAAATAAGGAATGCAAGAAAATGTTGATAAGACGTAAATGTTGAACTGTGGTTGGGATGAGAGATGGGGGGCGGCGGCGGGCGAAGGGCACTATCGCTGTCGGCTTACCAGAATTGCGATGACTAACCTGAGTGGACCGCTCGGATTTCATGCTGTGTCATTCAAAGGAAAAAAAAGGGAAAAAGATACGCTAGGAAAAATTACGGGGCACTTCCTTATGCCCTCCCTTTCATCTCAATTACAGACTCTTTTATGAGCCATCATCCTATGGGTAAGATTCCAATAACCTAGCCAGAAGTTTGAAACTGCAGGATATGGAAGGTGGTTATATATTCGGAGGTTTTTCCATGCAGATGAAACACACACATGGCACACTCACAAACACACACATATGCATCTCTCTCTCTCTCTCTCTCTCTCTGCTCTCTCTCTCTCTCTCTCTCTCTAACTCTCTCTCTCTCTCTCCCATATATATATATATATATATATATATATATATGTATATGTATATATATATATATATATATATATATATATATATATATATATATGTATGTATGTATATGTATATATATATATATATATATATAATATATATATATATATATATATGGTATCGTTTTATGTGTCATAATATTTATGTTGATTTTTATTCTTACATTGACTGGTGATGGTAAACAAGATCCTGGATCTCGGCGCAACAGGTCTCACCATATGGTAATATTAGTGATCTCGCAGCTGCCACCTGACAGTATTTTTCATCATGTTAAGAAAAAAAAAGTTAAAAATCAGCACTAGAAAAAAAATAAGTCAGTACTTTATGGCTTCCATTTCATCGGAATTATAGACAATTTCATTTACAACAGTGCCATAGACCGGATTCAGTAACATGGGCATTAGCCTTGGCGTATAGATCAGAGTTGGATGCATATTCAGAAGACACACACACACACACACACACATATATATGTATATATAAACATATATATATATATATATATATATATATATATATATATATATATATATATATATATATATATATATATATATATATATATATATATATATATATATATATATATATATATATATATATAAATAATGCCACGGTCTAGAAGTGAATGGCAGCTAATCCATGAGTTCACAGCCTTCACGCACAGTTTGTGAGGAATTGTGAAACCTGGCTTGTACAATGTGAAGATGGGAAATGAGCAAATTATCAATAGCAATATCTAAGCAAATCTAAGTAAAAAAAAAAAAAGGAAAATGCTGAGCTTGGCGTTCTCACAGGAGAGATGAAGGGATTCTAAGACAAACTATCAAATGGAAAACCCCTCACCCAACTCTGTACAGTACATTCCTTTATACAAGGGCTGGTAAGTTCCACATAAATTAGAAGGTCCATCTCAAGAAACGTGTGCAACATCCAAAAGCAGACCTAGTTTGTCCCATAATGTTATCCTTCCAAGAAATTTCACTGTTCCCTTCTAAGCCTAAATACCTACAAATGGGAGGGGCTTTATTCTGATTTTCAAACACGATTTTCAACTGAAGCAAGAGACTGGAGAAAAGGCAGCCTCTGGAATATTAAAAAATTAAATGAGATTGAGAAAAGTCCTTGCAAGTAGGTAGGAAAAAGAACAAATCCATGAGGAACACTACCAGAGGCATGGAAAGGGCCAGATGTAGCAACATCAACAATAACAGGAATGAACTGGTCTAACGAGAAAATTATATTGGCTGTGCATTGGGGAATAAAGTTTTAAGTAGAGAGCTTGGCCAACAGGGCCTTAAGCAAGACTCACAAGTCTTTTTGCCAACAACAGCAAAGGTTTAGAATCTATAGTGATGACCAGAGAGAAGGCGTGAGACTCATGAGTTTTATATCAAAATGAAGTAGGAATTCTCTCTTTTGGAAATAGGCTGGACAATTAAGAAATTTTAACATGAACTATAGATATGCTTTTTTGGGGTAATGTGAAAAGGAGGAACAGTGAGGAACCATGGAGGTAATACCATCAGAAAAAATTTCAGCTCGAGAAATAGTTTTACTTCATTATAATGAAAGACAGGGGAGGAGGGAAACCAGAAGGGCAGATGATTTTAAATTTGGTTTTTGGATAAAGAGAATAAGGAGATTAAATCATGTAACTACTACTGACCTTTACAAAGTAGTTCGGTTTTTGGACAAAGAGGAGATTAAATCTTGTAGCTACTACTTACCTTTACAAAGTAGTGCTATGGACCATAGAATGTTAGTTTTAGAATGCCTCTGCTTAGCTCTGAAGGTAGCAGAGCAAATGAAGCATGTCATTTCTAGTAGGTCTAGTAGTCTATCCTGAATCGCAAGAGAAGAAGCATTGTCATGTGGCAGCAACCTCATCCCAAATATCCTTGGTGAGACTTCTGGAGCCACCCCTGTTGCGGGAAAAGGTGTCTGGCGAAGCACTCTCTCTCTCTCTCTCTCTCTCTCTCTCTCTCTCTCTCTCTCTCTCTCTCTCTCTCTCTCTCTCTCTCTTGTGTGTGTGTGCTTGTGTCTGTCTGTAATTGTAATAATTACAATGCCTTCTTAGCTTGATTTCTTCTCGTGGTCAGGTGTGTAACGTGACCTCGTTCAGAACATCCGAATATGGGTTCGAATCTTGCTACGATTGTCAGAATTGCTTCATATTCTTGCATTTGGATTTTAAGCATTGTAGTGATAAGCGTATCCAAAAGTTGTAAAGAAACCGATATGCTAATTGGGTACTGGATTGGAGTTATTACAATTACATCCGTGTATATATATATATATATATATATATATATATATATATATATATATATATATATATATATATATATATATATATATATATATATATATATATATATATATATATATATATATAAGAAAAAGCCTGTTTGTAAACACGGAGTATAAAATCCAAATTAGTCAAATGACTTCAATTCATGTTGTGTAAAAACGGGCAAATTTATTTTCACCAAGCCACTAAATGATTAAAGGCTTAAGAAATAAGCCTTCTACCACGCATTTTAAATGCATTTGGCTCATTAAAACTGTGTGAGCTAACTTGTTTCCTTTTCATTTTCATTGTAAACAGATTAAGGAAGATAAATGAACAAAGAACAAAGTTATTCTTTTATGTTGATACATCTAATATATAAAAGATTAACGCCTTATAACTATGGCCGCGACCACCTTCGTCGTTTCCACCAGCATCCATCAACAGGTTAATCAGACATTTAAAAGGGACGAGATTTATGGGATGCCCATAATCGTTCCATCATGTACTCATTCCCACTAGACAAAGGAGGCCAGACGCTCTGGAAGGCTACTGCAAGTGGCTCCCCTTCGTATGGAAAGGCGACTGCCCTCTCTCTACTTTCCAGGTGCCTCGGGGTTCGCCATCAGCTGGAAAAAAAAAAGAAAAAAGATTACAGCATACGCTTCATTTGGATGTTTCGTTCGTGTGCATGTTCTCTAAGAATAGGATGCAAGACTTTCACTCTCTGGAAAATGTAATTATGTTAGAGTGTATGTCTGCGTCTATGCTGACTCAGCGCGTATGTTGGCTTGTTTGTGATTAGTAAGTTGTGGAGAATTACGTACATTATCCGTTGTGTAATTATATCTTATATTTAAAAGTGACTTTTAAATTACCATGCACAATCAGCTTTTTCACATCTGATTTAGTCTGTACCGATAATGATATATATACGTTTGGTGCTATTATTATTATATTATTATTATTATTATTATTATTATTGTTGTTGTTGTTGTTGTTATTATTATTTTTATTATTATCCCTGAGTTTTATATATATATATATATATATATATATATATATATATATATATATATATATATATATATATATATATATATATATATATATATATATATATATATATATATATATATATATATATATATATATATATATTATACACCATCCAAATTTGAATATGGAATTGACTTTTATGGTGCTTTTTCTCTGAATCCACCCCTTATTGCGGGTGTATGTTTATGTCCTTATGGCAGTACTGATGAGTTACTTAATGCAATTTTAGTCTCTTTGATTTCACAATCCATGTCAACCAGCCCATTGTTTGAGTTAACTATTTTACTCTTCGACTAGATTCTAATTGAAGAGAACCTGCACTGAATGTCATTGTAATATTTAGAAGATGCAACTTTATTAATCCTTTTTCCATCTAGTGTCATTTGATCCCTATGTGAATACTCTGGACTCTGTACTTCTGCTTTTGCTTAGATTAACTTGAGTCCCATCTCTTTAAATATATGATGCATTCTATTACGCAAACTTGTAAATTCTGGAGTGTGTTGCTGATTTTAATATCATCTTCCGCATACTCTATGTTTGTCACGTTAGAATACGCCGATGATATTGTAAAACTTTATCATCTGCGTATTCTAGCAACACGCAAGAAGATTAACAAAGCTTGCTGAATGCACTGCATTCGTGAGTTTAGTGTACAAATCAAAATGTCAGGAGGAATTAGGAGAGCATAACTTAGGAAGTGTTAGATAGCGGGGGTGAAAGAGACAATGGAAAGGAAGGGCCTTAGTATCCAGGATGGTAGAAAGTGTGTGCAAGATAAACATACGGTTCAGCAGCTAAAATAAGAATGTTGGAGTAATTATTGTCGTGTCATCTGAGCCCCTCCTTTTTAGGGGAATAGGATATATATATATATATATATATATATATATATATATATATATATATATATATATATATATATATCTATATCTGTGTGTGTGTGCGCATGTGTGTTTCGTGCGCGCGCCCAAACACGAATTTATGTTGGTGCTTATTTATGCGTGAGAAAGGAATGAGAAATTCCTTTGAAGACTATCACCTTCATCATTCCCTTGACCATATAATACGTTTTCAGTTAACAAAACGAAATTATTTCCACTTCCATTGACTCCAGAATCCTTCCTATCTATTAGACCGGGTTGCGTGGTTTCCAAGCGCTGGTTGTGTTCCTGTCGAATTACCCGTGAGGAGAATCTCCTGAGAGGCCACACCAATGCAGGTAACCGTAACAAGAAAATTGGCCCTTGGAAATTATTACCTGTATTGGGTTTAGAGGGCAGGACGAATCTGAACATATGGGAGGTCATCCCGATCTCTCCCTTCCCACTGACGTGGAAGCTGCATGCGAGAGCCCAGTCCATCACCTTCCTAATAAGAGACCCTATACCTTGATCATTTTCGGCGGTTTTTGTTGTCCGGCGATGGTAAAGGTACTAGCCTAGGGAAAACTACAAAATACTTTTTTTTATAGTTTACTTTTATTTCCACTTTATGGGACATTTTCACAATTCGAAGTAAGAATTAATCTGTAATATATTATAAAAAAAAAATGGACTTTCTGCCCCGTAAGCTATGCAAGACCAGGTAATGGGGCAGAATGTTTCATTTTTTTTTTTTTACAAGACATTCCAAATTTTCTTAATCCCTAATGAGCGTTGGTAGCAGAAGTAGTAGCAAGAGTCTGAGCTATGCAGGAATACATAACATTCATCGTATTTTCAAGAAATATGTAGCTTACATAGCTTTCAAAAGTTACATTTTTTCTTAATAATACAGAAGCATGCACGAGTTTTAGCAATACTTGTTGAAAAAGGCGCTGTAAGCTAATCTTGAGCAATATTATATGAAACTATTATTTCAATGGCATTGGTTACAGTACTGTGTAACTAACAGCATTTCCTTTCTCGTCTCGCCGGTCTCACGGTTCGTTGTGGAAGGTAGGGTTTTTTCCACATTCCATTTGCATCTTTTGGTAAAAGTACAGCGCACCTGATTTTTTGTTATTGTTGCTACTAGTTCGTGGCCAGTAGACACTACAGAATAGCATGCAGGAGGTACCATGTAGTCAGAAGAAGCTTTTACATGGTAAAGGAAATAACCTTGGCCAGTATAAGACCAGAGGGTCAAATCTTAGCTCATTATGTACTCGTAACTTTCGCTCCCTAAGAATACCCTTATCACTTCAGGGCTGTTTTTCTATATCTCTGTGAAGTGCAGAGATGGTCGACCGTGTTTTAATGGTACTGCAAATGCATCCACTGGTTGATGAGTTTATTACCATCGCACCAGAATTGAAAGTATTATAACAGGGAACAAATCTGGAGGCACCAATGACTTGTTAAATATCTTGGTAAACCTCCACAGAATGCAAAGCATTGCCGATTCATTAGATAACCCTTGGTGGTTCCACTAATAAGGCATTTGCTCTGCGATAAACTGAATTTCTGCCTAGATGGAACTGGGAACCATAGAGAAAATAAACTATTTATTGATATTGTATTTGAGCTACGCCCTTTCAGAATAGCCTACCTAAAATGAATCTAACCCTCGATTAACCTAGACAGCCATTCTGCGATTTGTACCATTATTAAGCTGGTGTAGGCCTTGAAGGACATTTTTCTATCTATAGCGACAACAACGACCATCTGTGGCATGTTAAGTGTATATGCAACAGCGGTAAATACAGTTGCGGATATCAATGCACATACTTGTCATCGAGAAGAGGAGAGTAAGTTTTGATTATTTCATGTGACAAAAAATCATACTTGGTTCTGTTCTTAACTATTACATTGGTCTGTTATTGAATATTTAACTCTCCAGTAAACCTGAAAATCTGTGACGGATCCAGTAAGCTTGAAAATCTGTGACAGAAAATACGGTTAAATATTTAAATTAAAATACCAAAACGTTTGTACCCTGCTAAGGTATTTTATTACAGAAATCCAGTAACTGATTAGCATAGACTGAAGAAAAGCATTAAAACTATTAAAACCTGGTCAGATTTTTTCATATGTACGTACTTTAATCATTTCCATTCTAGGGTAGTGTAATGGTCATGGTAAACTGACTACCTGTCATCCAATAATAACTGGGCAGCCCCCTCAACGACTTCAATGGTAGCCACAGGCTGACCTGTAAATCAATGACGTTCACTTCTCCATCTTTGTAATTGAAAAAAAGGATTGAAAGAACAAGGAAGAAGGAGAAAAAAATGTACAAATCATTCTGGACTGTACCCTAACTGGAAACATACCATTACGGTTACGGAAGATTTTCCTGGAATCTCTTACGATAATGAAATGGTCAGAGTGTTACCTGTCACCGGTATCAAAACCCAGCTTCAGAGATTATAGTGTTTTTATCACCACAGTTTATCCGCTATTCAGAAGTTATTAATTTCCATTACGATCCGGCATAGGAGGTATTTTCATTTTCTATGACACGCTTTGGGGATATATATATATATATATATATATATATATATATATATATATATATATATATATATATATATGTATATATATATATGTCTGTGTGTTTGTGTATGTACGCATGTCTGTATGTACAGTATAATATATACATATATAGATAGACAGATATTTATGAATGTATGCTATACACATACAAATGGATACACATCGAGGGAAATGGATACCTGTGGCATATATATATATATATATATATATATATATATATATATATATATATATATATATATATGTATATATATGTGTGTGTGTGTGTGTGTCACAGGTATCCATTTCCCCCGATGTGTGTGAGTGTATAGCACACATTCATATATATCTATATATATATATATATATATATATATATATATATATATATATATATATATATATATATATATATATACATATATACATATATACATACTACATACATACATATGTACATGCCACAGGTATCCATTTCCCTCGATAAGGAATGGATACAGAAAAATAACAAAATAAGTCTCTACTAAATTCATGTTTTAACTGAGGAAGCAGTGTTTAGCCTCATCTTCAAAATGTCAGTCATCTCAATCGTACACGAACTCCTGGATGATAAAACCCTTTCCAGAATTTCCTCCCAGTCTATCCAGCTTTCTCGACATATCTCTCTCCTCCCTCAAAATTATATAATCTTTTCACCAACACCGCGTCTTCCATTTTCTCCACATGATCAAACATTCCCAAAACGCGATGTCTTCTTTTCACCTACACTAACATTTTAACTGTTTCATACCTTTGCGCATCTTGCTCCTTCAGTCCTACTCACTTTGCTCATAATACGCAGACAGTTAATGATAACAGTTCCTCTATGCTTCCAGTTTAAGGTTATACATATACATATGTATATATGTATGTGTATATAAATTTATATATATATATATATATATATATATATAAGAATATCTACGAGGATTTGATTTTCTTGCTGAAGTTGTGAACCGAGGATCATAGTGTGTGTGTTCGCTTATCAATGGCGTATTTTCACTGTTTGGCCGAAGTGCTGGTGGGATAATATTTTACTAACGGCAAGGTTTTTGCGTGACTTACTTGAATCAGCATTGAGGATCACTTGTCGGCAATGAGGACTGCTTTATCAGGTGCAAGTGAGACGGTAGATGAGTCTTTTTAGAATCATTACAGTATATGAATAAGTCTTACAGTCCTTCCAAGGGCAGTGCCAACCCAATGGAAGGATGATTTTAACTGCAAATTTAATAATAGAACCTAATATATATACACATATATATTATATATATATAAGAAATTTATATTCATAGAGGGATATATATATATATATATATATATATATATATATATATATAATATATATATTCATATATATATATACATATATATATGTATGTATATATATATATATATATATATATATATATATATATATATATATATGTATATATAGTGATGCAAGAGTGAAGAATAAATATATATATATATATATATATATATATATATATATATATATATATATACATATATATATGTATATATATAAATATATATATATGTATATATGAATGATGCAAGAGTGGAGAAGGTTAATGCAAATTTAACGCATGGGAAAGTGATTGTTGAGGATATGAAGTAATTATAAGCTTCAGCGACGACAGAAAGTCTGGAATCAACGGAATTACTTGTGTAATGTTGCTGAGCTGTGGCGAAAGTGTGAGTTGGGCGGTCCGGCGAATGTCTATGTCAACACAAGAACTTTATGGGCGTAACCTCACTTAGTATAACGAATGTGTGGTATGAGAGGAATTTGGTTAGTAAGGCAATATACTTATCATGATAAATGAAAGGTGAGAAGCTGCGTGTGGTTAGACAATAGGGTTAATATGTGGATCAGGTTCGTGGTATAAGATTTTGGGATAAGCTCAAAAACAGACGGAATAAGTTGCCCTTGGCAGACACGAACTCTAGAAAATTATATGGTATAACTGATATATATGCCATAAGATAGCTTTTAAAGACGTGTGCTGTAGAAGATAATTTGCCGAGGGCAATTATAGGTTATCATGATGAAAATTAGACTTCTGGGACCGTAAGTGAACTCGAGTGTGACTAGTTTGATAAAAGCTTTCACCTAAGAAAAAGTTATATCAAAGAATGGATAGATGATGGGGCACGTTCCTTGTGTAAGATTCTCTCTCTCTCTCTCTCTCTCTCTCTCTCTCTCTCTCTCTCTCTCTCTCTCTCTCTCTCTCTCTCTCGTATTATCTTTATGTATTCCATTTCTCCTTTATTCCCTTGTTCTCCTCTCTCTCCTTTCCTTTCTTCGTTCTGTACACGTTTCACCTTATTTATTACATGTCTTAATGTTCATGCATTTTTCTAGCATTGAGGTTAATACTAGAACAAAACAGTGCCTACATGTATACTGAAAAATTATATGTCCGAAATCAATACTTTCACGAAACATTTATCTTGAATCACTGCTTGGCAGGTTCCACCCCACTGCTTATGGATGGCAAAAGACTTGTTTGGGCTCCCAAAATTAAAATGCCTTTATCGCCTCCTGGAGATGGTGAGTATTAAAGGAATATTAGTTTTTTCAACAACACATTTTCTGTAATTATACTATTCTTCATAAACTGCAGAATAATTTTGTTGGCATTTTCAAGCTTTTAAGTTATTCAACGCCTAAGGTCAATAATTAAAAAAGCCCAGATAATGTCTTTATTCTAGAATAATAACTATGACTTTATATTACTTTAGGTTTTACATACTGGGTGAGTAATGGTTTATGGCGAGGAAATGTTTCACAACTATTTGATTTTCGCATTTTTCACTTTACACCTGCTTCTTGTGCACTCTTCAACGACATCATTCATGAATAATGAATGCATGAGTACTGAGTCAATATGAGAGTTACATGAGTACTGAGTCAATATGTAGAGTTATATGAGTACTGAGTCAATGAATACTGATTCCAATATGTGAGTTACACTATAACTCTCATATTGACCATTACTCATGATTACTCATGTATTCATTATTCATGAATGATGTAGTTGAAGAGTGCACAAGGCTTAAGGTGTAAAACGAAAAATGTGAAATCATTAAAAGTTTGTGTAAAATATCTCACTCGCCATCATTCACTGCTCATCCAGTACTCATGCGTTCCTAAGGCATTACTTATGAGTCATGTTTATTCATTCTAGAATGAATCAGTGAAGAAGGTTTTAGGATGAAAAGCAGAAATTCAAAGTCATTGAATTAATTTTAGACTTATTTTTACTCATCTTGACTCACTGCTCATGCAATATTCATGTGGAATTCTTGTCATAGCAAAATACATGTTTCTAAATACTAGAAAATGGAGTTAACTATTCAGGAGTTGAGTATTAGAGGTAAACAGAATAACAAAACATGTATTCACTTTTAACTGATCATTCATCATTCCGCATATGTTCTAATGGTTTAGAAATACATATTAGTGATACAAACACCAATACTTAGCTTATACAGTCACGTCCTGTAGTATAATTCCTACCAAAATGTTCTGTGAAAATTGGAGAATAAACAAGAGGTCCATCAGGGTTTCATCCAAACCTAGCGCATCCACACAGCATCCTCGCTCACATAGTTTCAAAGTCGGAATTGAAAGTTTGATTGTTGAAGTTATAACTTTGGTTATCATTCAGAAGAATCGTCCTTTCCATTGATCATAACACCAGGCTCGTTGCACATAGGGCACAGATGTTTTTGTCATTTTATTTCCCAAATCTCTCTTGGTTTTCTATTAGTTGCTAAAACTTCTAAATAATTAGGTATTTGGTTTCTTATTCATAAGCTTTTCTACGCCTCAGATATGAAAAGTTTATCCCCGAGTTATCCATACTTGTTTGGAATGTTCCTCATATTTTGGGATATATTTTATGTACTTTTCGGTAGGACTAAGTAGAAACAAATTGGTATAGTTCGTAAACGTAGTCATCATTTTCCTCTACATTTTCTGCCTCGCCGAAATTGGTGTAGATGTTTCCTCGATATTTCTTTTATATTACCGCAGTCATCGATGATTGCACTCTCTCTCTCTCTCTCTCTCTCTCTCTCTCTCTCTCTCTCTCTCTCTCTTATATACTCACATTAGCATTCATCCATGATTTACGTTCCTCATGATACGTATAATCTGTCAGCGTTGAGAATGGGTCATTCACTCCCTTTGGGAAGAGTGTCCAATTTTTTTAGTTTCTCATATATATATATAGATATATATATATATATATATATATATATATATATATATATATATATCTATATATATATATAATATAAATATATATATATACATATATAGTATATAGAGCCTCGATGGCTCAGTCGGTTACAGCAGCAGCTTCGGACTTCGAGAGGTCTGTGGCGCGGGTCAAACCTGCAGCCGGCTGATCAGAGAGGCGAACACTTTGCTATCCGTGCAGACATCCCGGGATTATATATGTAATCAACGGATAGGTTTGCTTAAAAGCAAATGGATGTTACGAGACTAAATACACACACAAACAAAGCCACTACAACACCTTCAAAAAACATAACAAACATCTTCACACGTCTCGAACTCTCGCCATACCCGCGCAATAACTTC
Source organism: Macrobrachium rosenbergii (assembly GCF_040412425.1). Taxonomy (NCBI): domain Eukaryota; kingdom Metazoa; phylum Arthropoda; class Malacostraca; order Decapoda; family Palaemonidae; genus Macrobrachium; species Macrobrachium rosenbergii. The sequence continues at coordinate 18,254,066 of NC_089793.1, read as the reverse complement.
GCTGCTGGGAAGAAAGATTGGGTCGGGTATGATACATGAAATATACGTACCGGGGTCTAGCGATGTCAGGCAGGCAGCTGATCGAGACACATGGCAGGTCTACCCCAAAGCCAAATCAAAAAGCCCTCAAAAGAGGCTGTCGTGCTTACCCACAAAAAATGGGAATAAAAGCACGTTAAAAGAAGAAGAAGATATACATATATAGTATATAGAATTTTTGTCACTTTTACACGTTTGGCGTTTTGTATTCTAAATATGAAGCTTCAGTTGTAGTTTCAAACTGTATCAAATTCGCTATACCTTGATAGTAACTTTTAACCCAGTGGGAATTATAATTGGTAATTGAATCTTCCACGGCCAAGATTCGAACCTAGGCCTTTGGTTTAGATACGGTGATAAAAAGTCGACTTCAGCGTCGGCTGCCAAGTCGAGCTATGAAATAGCCAAGGGGGGCAGAGTCGACTGTTTATTGACGTTCTAAACCAAAAGCTCAAGTTTGATTCTTGATCGGGGGAGATGCATTTATTAATTACACTTCCCCCTGGCGTAAGTTACTCCCAAGGGCTAGTATATTTAATATTAAACAGTTTTAGCTATACTCTCTCTCTCTCTCTCTCTCTCTCTCTGAGAAAGTTGTCCCATCTAGGTCTTGGTATGAATGGTGTCAAATCTGGGCCATGGTATGAAGCTTACCTGAAAATACCCATGTGTGTCCTTATGTCCTCTGAATTCAAGCGACTTTCAGTTTTCAGTCTGCGTAGCATTGTATTTACAGGTTGGTGACTAATTGACCTTCATTTGCTGTAGTCAGGAAACAGTTCTTTATAAAACGCAATTTTCATGTATATACTTATTTGTTACTGTGTTCAACAGATTCTAAGATAAGGAACTTCTCAGAGCCTAAAACAAGGACGTGTACTGGATCAACATAATGTGCTTTATATATTAAAGGCACGATAGAATGTAAAATTTTTTTTTATATATGGCTATCATTTTTGATATGACAAGTACACTTGTAAGATTGATATAAGTTAAGTGAACAATACTTGCTACTCAGACCTGCGCATTGTACTCCAAAGCCAACGGTTAAAACGGAGACGAAATAAAAACATAGAGACAATGTCATCATTAGTCTTTGGCAAAAGAGCAGTGACAAAACGTACAGCTAAATAAATTGTAACAGAGGCATTAGCAATGGCAACATTGCTCTACTGTCCTGCGGTGCCTCTCTGTCTTAATGACAGGAACATGAAAGAAAGCATAACAGGGAAGACAATGAATATATATATATTAATTCGATTAGCCGATGCGCACTCCTAAAGGGCGTTTGTACAATGGGTTTGTACATGCCGTGTTTTCATTCCCGATTATCGCAAAGAGTTATTTGGCGAAACATTATTAAAATAATAATAAAATAACAACGAATGAGTAACATTATAACGCACAAATGAAGCGAATATTTATACAAGTGAAGTATATCATCATAAAATATTTTCTAAAAGATTTATTTTACTAAAATCATGCAGTTAAGTACTACGAATCAGGAAACTGAAAAAAAACAAATACTTGACTGTTTGGCAAGGAAGGCAAGGTGAGGGCAACGAGAAAATAACATATTTCCTTTTGGTGGTTACAAGAGAGAGAGGTATTCGCATTTCAGTCTCCGCCACTTAAAGAATAGATTTATGGTCTCAGGCTGTTAGATAAGAAGGCATAATAAGGAATATATCTGGCAGTGGCAGCCGTTATTAAAAACATCCCTAATCCAATGCTTCTTGCTCTTGACACAGCGAAGAAAATTAACTTTTGATTCAGCAGAATTCAAGTGTGTAGTTGTATCATGAATTTTTTTTTTTTTTCTTGCTTAGTTATGGAATATGAAGTTGTAATTTTTTCTTGTCGATTATGTAGATGTTATTATTTTTTGCCAGGCATCTGATAAATATGCGCAAATGTATACATACTTTCTTTATACCTATTGATAATAAATACATAGATCAAAAACACGTCAAGGGATAGATCATAAAAAACGTAACAGGGACAGGACTCACCGTCTAGGCACTCTCTTATATAACCGTCATTTCTTATGGTATGAGTGTATTGGAACACGTGCTGCATACTTGTCAACAACAAATTCAGACGGATGAGAACGTTACTTGTAGGCACTGAGACAGTTTCTATATTAGTCCACATTATTGAATCATTTTGTCAAATTAACACATTCAACACTTTAAGACAAGAACCACCATTTGTCTGCTCGCAGTAGTTACCCTTCCTTAGTGTCTATTAAAGCTTCAGTTTTATCAGAATTGTTTTTCATTTTCACAAAAGTTTGGACCTTAAACCACAATAAACGTACATGTTACATGTTACATAAGTTCTGTAATCGATATCAGCTCAGCTTGGCGTGTTTCCTTTATCAGCTAGCTTGTGCTCCTTTTGCACCCCACCCCCAACAAAAAAAAAAAAAGGAAAAACAATCAAACAAAAGTCGTAACTACTTATATTTGACCTTCTTACATTCGATTCAGCACCGATTCCTGATTATTCAAGTCTTTCTTGACTAAAAGTTTCCCACGGCGCGAATTTGGGTCTTTTTAAGGCTCCCTCTCTTTCCCACGATTTTTTTACGTCTTCCCTCCCTTGAATTCTCTACACGGCCGAACTTTCTGAAATCACTGGTTATGACATCTATTGCGCCTGTGCTCACTTTTTTTTTATTTTTATTTTTTTTTTTTTACTAAAATGTCACCCACGTATACTGCATTCATATCCTGCACGCTCAATTCACGACTGCTCCATTTTTTATTTTTTCATTTTCCCTCATTAGCCACGCTCATCTGTCACAAAGCAAAGAGCAAAGTATTCCTTTCATAGGGCCCAGCTTTTGTCTACCTAGACAATGTATTTTTATCCTACAACTAAGCCGTAGTGTTCCCAAAGGCGCTGACAAAGAGTCTGAAAGTTTTATTTTCATTCTATGTCAAACAGTAGTTATAGCAACTAACTCATCGACAGTGCTTCTTATTTCTTTCGTGTGTGTGTGTGTGTGTGTGTGAGAGAGAGAGAGAGAGAGAGATCGTGCACTTTCTCGTTTAGGTGTAAAGAGAGTTTTTCTATAGCATCTCCAACCTCGATGAACCCCCTGAAAAAAATAAAAAATCCAACCAACTCTTAGTACCTATGCACTATGAATACATGTGTAAACCACATCCATACGAAAATACTCAACTTCATATTTACTCTCCCTACGTTAGGATAAAAACTTATTAATTCGAAAACATTCGTCTGGCATCTGTTGAAACTACATCTGTCTGGCAACTAGCAAGCAAGCATTCGTGAAGTGGTTTTTTTTTTCGTTCAGTGTCCCGGGTGGAACGTCAGTTGACAAGGCAGTGCTGGTCTCATATCTCTCCAGTAATAACGCCCTGCTCACCCAGTACCCCCTGCCGCTTACGCCTGCTTTATCTTCCTCCTTATCTGTTTCCTGCTTGGCAAGGAAGGCATTAGACTACTTTTGCCTTGGCACCGTATCTAGATGAGAGGCTATTCCTGCTTGCTCTCATCTGCTTGTTTCCGGCCATTTGTTGATGTCCCATATTTGTCAGTCGCCCTTTCTTTCATTTTTTGTCAGTTTTCTTTTTTTTCCAAAGTATATATATATATATATATATATAGTATATATATATATATATATATATATATATATATATATATATATATATATTACTAAAAGGACCTCATTCAAACTGGATGGTATCTAATGGAGTTTTTATTCAAAAGTTACAAGCTTTCTTGGACAAACAGTCCACATTATCAAGTATCGTATACCATCAGTTTGAATGAGGTCCTTTAGTAATTTGTCTACTAATACAGAACAATTGTGTGATAAAGTTAATATATATATATATATATATATATATATATATATATATATATATATATATATATATATATATATATATATATATATATATATATATATACACACACCTCATGGTCAGGACTATTGGCTAAGCAGTCAATTTGACCCTGGTAGTTGAAGACTGTGTGTCATGCTCCAGTGTTAAAAGAAAACATGAGTACTAACAACTACATTCCAAAAGGCTCCTTTAAAACCTGCTAGTTTTTCATGCCTCTGAGGCTACTTTATAAGAGAAAAAGGCAAAAACGTACGGAAAAAAAATATATATATATATATTAAGGTTATTATATATATATATATATATATATATATATATATATATATATATATGTTTACAGAGTAAATATGCATGTATGTATGTGTTCATGTATGTATAATATAATATTTAAATGTGTTTTACGGTCTCTGTGTTGTTTCCAATAACAAGAAGCGACACCAAACTAAATAATAATGTTGACAACATCAAACGGATTTCAGACAATATGTCAGATTGAGTCACGTTTATAGATTCCTTTCCATGCATCATTTGTAGAGAAATTTGCCTGTATGGCGTCAACACGGCTTTCGCTGAAAAATTTGCGTAATTTGTATTGTTGAAATTTCATTTGATTTTCGTGCTTGTTATTACAGATGTTATCATTACAGATCAGAATGCCTTAAAGGACTTTTTGATATATTTTATATCAACATGGTATTATCGACAACCGTTCACAAAGGGGGTATTCAGTCTTTTATTTTTTCATTTATAGCTGGGTTATTTATGCTCCGCCCACTTTTTATACACTGTATAATGTTATCAAAGTATAGTATTTGGGTTAGAACAACACTGTTTCATCCAAAAAGCAATGTAGCTCTAATTCATAGAAAAATTATGGCAGTATTTGAATAGGCGTTCTCGTCAGTGTGCTTAAGTACAAAGTCACTTTGTATTTTAACTCCTCTTTATAGGTATTTTTACAGTGGCTGCCTTCCATGAAGGCCTCGTCTCCAGTCACACACACATACATATATACATACATTATATATGTATATATATATATATTACATATATATTATATATTATGTATATATATATATATATATATATATATATATATATATATATATATATATATATATATATATATACTTGGATGTCAAAAAGTTAGAAAAGTGCATTCATTACAGATCTCTTCACCTTACTGAATATCATTTTATATCCACTTTTTCATTAGTAAAAAACACTTATATATTCCAGAGTGGATACCGTGTTGCGTTTCTCTCTCTCTCTCTCTCTCTCTCTCTCTCTCTCTCTCTCTCTCTCTCTCTCTCTCTCTCTCTCTCAGGAACCTGCTGTACAATGATGAAATAATCTCTATTTTAAAGCACACATTAACGAAGGCCTAATCCTGTAAATATCTCTTAATTAAATACCGTAAAAGATTAATAAAGTAGTCCAAGACTATCACAGAAACATTTTAAAATAGGTATGATTTTATTGTCCATTTAAATAGTAGTATTCAGACGTTTCTTTGTATATTTTGAAAATCCCGGTGAATCTTAATTAACTAAAGCAGGTGACTGAACTGATGATACTGTTGCTGTACCTGACAGCAGGAAGTTACAGACGAGGTAAAAGATACAGTTGGCATTCATGACTCCTTTGAGGCAGTCCATTGCTTCATTTGTTTGATTTATTTCTAATACTCGCTTATTCATTTTGCTACCTCGTCTTGTTTGAAGACATAAAGTGAGTGAATAGTGACTATCATGACTAAGTATGTGTTTGGGGATAGATGTATTTTTGCATGTAAATATATTGTTATATATATATATATATATATATATATATATATATATATATATATATATATATATATATATATATATATATATATATATATATATATATATATACTCTATATACACACATGTTATTATGTGTGTGCGTGCGCGCGTGCGTTTGCGTGCATATGTACGAACGTACTCTTGATTATGTGTGCAAGTAAGACCTTACTTACTGCATATGTTTTGTCCTGCCAAATACTAAGCATTGCACTTTCTTTCATAATATTACATTCTTGGGTTCTCGAGCCACAACATTAAATATTTTTAACATTACTTCACTCGCTTTCAGAGCTTCAAATAATTGAAGTGAAGCTAAAGTGCTGCTTGCCAAAAGCCTCATTTATAGTTTTACATAATCTCCTTTGACAATTCCTCCCGGTCTGTATCCTAAAATAACTCCACGAGACTCTTGCGGATTCCCAGATTCAGAGGCATATCCTAATTTCCCCTTTGTGTAGGCCTCATTTATTGTAGCAAAGTTCTTTATTTTTCGATATTGTCCGACACCAGGAATCCGATACTGATTTTTCGCAATGCTCCAAAGTGCAAACAATCCTTCTTAACAGCTCACAATGAATGTGTGTTTTTTTTTTTTTGTCTGTAACAACGGTAAGTCGAGGGGGAGTGAAATCCACATTCAGTGATTACCAAAATCTTGAACGTGAGTTATAAGCTTTCTGAAGGAGATCAGTAACAGGTTAACAGAGGATCTCTATTGGATAAGCTAGCCCACCCTTTTTGACCATTCGGATGGTCATATGTATTGCATGTGTAACTTGAGCCTTAGCAGATAATAACCCAACTATTAACCGCAGTACTCTCTATTAAAGGAAGAAATCTCTCCGTATCAGTATAAATACCTGTCCGTTTACTAAGATTTCTGCTCTCTCTTTGTTCAAAACATTGAACCCACTTGGTAATCACATTTTCACTCATAAGTTGAATTATTTCTCTTCGTTGAAATTAGCTTTATTATGCTTGTATCATCAGATATTCCCGAATCTAATTTATCATGTTGCATCAATTTTCATAATTCATTTCTTACTTCTATCAACGTCTTTTATGTTGTATTTTCCTCGATATGTTTTCATCTCACTTTCTTTTGTGCTTGGAATATGTTTCTTTTATAATTTTATTTTAAATTTCTGTTATGCATTCAGTACTTTCTCTGAAACCTTTATATTTTTCCCCTCTAGTATCTTTGTAAAGACATTTTTATTGCTGTGGTACTATGCAGTCCACAAATTCTCTTAATCTTCTCTTTTAAGTCTAACCGTTGTTTTGCTTCTTGATCATGTTTGAAGTTTTTCTGCCGATTTTAATCTATCTACGCTGAAAATAAAGCCCTAGGAATTTAAAAGTCATTTGTTGAATGCAATTAAAAAGGGAGATATTATAGAGATTCCTCTCTTTTTCCTTACATACACACACACACACACACACACACACACACACACACATATATATATATATATATATATATATATATATATATATATATATATATATATATATATATATATATATATATATATATTATATGTATATATATTTTATATATATATATATATATATATGTGTGTGTGTCTGTGTGTGTGTGTGTGTGTGTGTGGCTGTGTATGAGTTGTTTGATGAATTTGCATTTAATTTTTCAAAGGATTATAACAAAAGTCCCCTCTTCAAGAATGCTACAGCATTCAGCTCATCCAAGTAAAATTGAACTGAACGAGGAAACATTGAACAAGAATGATCTGAGTCACTCAGCTGTGTACACCGGATTTGTAAAGAAAACCGAATCATTTGTAATGCCAAATACCTATGCCTCAGCCTTGGCACTATGTGGCACTCGAAATTGGCACTTAGCGTCTGGTGCTCCTTTCCATTTGTCCTCCATCTTCTGCACTTTATGTTGAGAGGTTTATGTTATGCAGCCACTCCGGGCATACGAGAGTTTCCGTTTACCTTGGGCAAGCGTACACTAAATGTGTTTATAGAAGCATTGCCAAAATGCCTTCGTATACGAAGGAATTCTGAAGTGCAAACACAAGTAGATGACCAGCTGTCATTCATGTACTGCTTGAACCATCGTTATTAGTACTTTGCATAAACGAGTTTCACTAAATAACATAATTATAATCATGACGATGATAATTGTGATAGGCAAGAATGAATATAACATATATATATAAATATATGACTATTTATCACATCACCGTGATTCATATATATCAGAAAGCTACAAACGTATATATTCATATGTAATATATTTTCATATATATATATAGTTGATAATTATATCAACTAAAAATTCCTTCGGTAACATATATGAAAATATATTACTCTGAGGTAGAGTAATTGATATATTTATTATATAAATATATGTGTATATATATATATATATATATATATATATATATATATATATATATATATATATATATATATATATATATGTGTGTGTGTGTGTGTGTGTGTGTGTGTGTGTGTGTATTCATATGGACATGGGATTTGTTGCTGTCAACCAGCATAGAACAAGGAGCTGAAGGAGACGTCTTGAACTATTATAACAGCTGACGTTTCGAGGGCGCAGCCTCATTTTCAAAGCTTAAAGAAAACTAATTTAATTAAAAGATAATATTCCCTATTAATCCTGCACTAGATACTATTGGCAAGAATATCCTCACCTCCAGAAATGCAAGGAGTTTTATTTACTTAATCCGTAACTGAGACAGTTGCCGTCTTGTGTATACTTTAGACCTTCTCAGTAAGTATCCATGGCAAAAGTGAGCGTAGTATCAGTTCGTATCACAATTTTAGATTGAAAAAGAGTATCGACAGTTAAGCTTAACTAGATTTCGAAGTGCTCTCTCTCCTTTGATTGTGGGCATTATTTCAAGTATCTAATACTGTTACTGATTCTCCATTTGTTATTGTTGACGTTTACTCGCCTTATTATTGCCTGCTCTGTCTCTCTCTGCACACTGATTTTTTATATCTTGAATATTTACGCTTTGAAGGCCGTATACATTTGCGGTTGTTTTGTTTATAAATCGAGACAGACTCTGCAATGAAGGATACGATTAATTATTGGCCTAGTTGTCCTGTTTCAGGCATTCAGTCTCTGTTCATTGAAGTGCTGCAAGATGGCACCTTAGTGTTTATGTTGTTATAGATTTGTACATAGAAATTTATGTGACTAGAAGAAATGGGCTTGAGGGGTATATATGTGCTATTCTTGTCACCTTTTTCTTCTCGTTGTTGTTGATGACTTTTGTTGTTCCTTTGAAATCAGCCAGTCAGTCATTTTTTTCCCTGAGAGGAGCAATGTTGTTTTGCATCATCCTAGATGATTTTAGGTTAGGGAAGCAGAAAATTTTAATGCCTAATGATGTCGAGGTCATAGTGGCTAAACCCTCTGGCGCTTGTTTTTTTTTAATGACCTCGTTTCGATTTCTGTCTTCTTATAGAGGCACAAATCACTCATGATATCCATAACTGTTTAAGAGTTAACGATCCTCTGTAGTTTTGTGATGATGAATATCCAGCTATTGAAACGAGTATATGCCCTGTTTATGTAGCAGAAATGGAAAATGTTTTATTTGGATTCTTCTTTAACATTCAGGAATCTTCAGACTTGCTTTTGACAGTACAGTTACACAAAGACAAAGACATTTTACCATACTTATCTCCATCATGAGACCAAGGACTGAATTTTTATGGAAAAGAGACAAGTCTTGAAAATCTTGATTATTTCTGAGGGCGTATAGGATTCCAAGAGGAATCCTACTTCTGCGCCATCTGTCCCAGGCTTAGCTCCCCTATATGCAGAAAAAAAAACCTGTGCCTCAGTTGCGCAGAACGAGATAATTTCATGATGTATGAGGGCATAGAGAATATTTGATCTATGCTTTATCCAAAAGTGTATATGGTTTCTGCCATGGGAATTCTTGCTAGTGAACTCTCCGCTTCCCTTAATGAAATGTCGCTTTGTGAGGTTCCTTATTCAATCAGTCAATGAAGTCGGTCGCTGATCAGAGCAAATGTGCTCTATATACATAACGTACGAATACCTTGTTAAGCCCTTTTGCTACTTTTTCTGTGGGCAGTGACTTTTGGGATATACTTGATCTTATGGGATTGCCAGGCTTATGGGTCTTAGTTGTCCAAAATCAGTGGCTAGGCACCAATCGGCTACTTGCACACTGGGAATTTAATATTGCCCACAGATTAATATGTTGTTTGTTTATTTAACTTCATAATTCGTTCGATGGAATTTTATAGAGGATTTAAATTTTTCCAGTCACCAGAAATTAGATCCGTTTTATTTCAGAACACCTAGCAAGCTATATCAACGCTTTGAATGAATGTATTAGAAGGCTTTATTTTTTGTTAAATATCTTACCGTTCCCTAATTTCTTATGCTAGAATTACACCCCCTTATTTCTAGGTGTCCAGATTTACTGATTAATTCGTCCACAAAACTGGGAGAATTGTAAACCTTTCCCTCACACTGAATGCCAAGCAGTCAGGCAATGAAATCATTAGTTTCAATTTTTTTTTGTGGTTCCGCATAAATTTTTTATTAAGAAGTGGCAGTTCACACTTAGATTAAAGAAGCTTGTATGTTGACCAAATAAGTGCATGCTTCAGTTTGATGATCATTCCTATCTTGGATCTTCACTATAGTTGAAGGGATGCTGCTCCACTGCTCCAAACTAAGACCTGCAGTGGAGATTGTTTGTCATCACACTGATAATAAGTCCTAGTATATCTAAGGCTTTAGAGAGGGCTATACATAAGATTTTGTTAGCTAAAAATCCCACTCATTGATTTATTACCCGTGCAGGGCCATTTCTAATTTTTGATTAAATAACCTGTGGTGTTCGTCAAGACTAACATGATCTTTTATTTATCCACTGTGGAAATGATCCCAACTAGTCTCCTTTTTTCTCCTGTGCTTGAGCTGGAAAATAACTCAACTGCCCGTGATTTAATTCATTTTTGGTTGCCATACAGCATTCTTTTCATGTCATTTTGCCAATAAGCCAGACCTGGCGTCGATTAACGCTTCCATATGCTTGCCGTAGGAACGTGTGAATCATACATCGCAGCAGTATACTGTTTGATAATTTCTTTACATCTCTTACTCGTCCCTCGAGCATCATCCTCCATCATCAGAGAACCCATGTCTCTTCATGGCCTTCTGATTCATATCCGCATTCATAGTCAACCAATCAGAACTTCAGTGACATGAGGACATCTGCCCGACAAAGCTCGCGATGAGAATCACAATCATCTTCACCCATCAGTGGTCTACCTAATGATGGGAGGTGGCATTCACGAAGAGAATTCTGTTCTACCTCATAGACTTATAAACGACGGTTGACAGACGTATTTCAGTATTGCTTCTCAATAACGGAGATTTTATTCTTATTGATTTACTTTTCGTGTTTTTGTTATATCCTGATTTCTTTGTATCCCAATACTTTATTCATTTAAAACTTCTCGAAGAAAGGTTGATTTTTACTTGGTAAAGCACATATGTGCGTATGTGTAATCATACCTAATTCACACAGACATTTAAAATATGGGTCGATGAATGTGTTGGGCATGTCACGGTGTATGATATTGCGAAGAACCGTGAAGCTGTTTTAATTTTGGGCATGAAAGTCCAGTTTCACAAGGGTATCTTTTATATATATATATAAATATATATATATATATCTCATATATATATATATATATATATATATATATATATATATACTGTATATATATATATATATATATATATATATATATATATATATATATATATATGAGAACCAGTTTCTGTTTGGTTTCATCGGTAAATAGATACATATTGTAAACTGGGATGTATAAAATTAAAACATACATTATATATATCATACCCTAATATATATAATTCATCTACCTATATTTAAATGTCTGTGAATTAGGTATGATATATATATATATATATATATATATATATATATATATATATATATATATATATATATATATATATATATATATATATAGTAGGCATAGAGAGGAACGAGAGAACGCCAGAGGGGGAGAAATGCAATTAAAAGTGGACGGCGTAGCTGAAGGGCGCCGTGCACATGACGCGTTTTCTAGGTTTGTGGATCTGAACTCCCCACCGTGTATCCAGTTGTAAATGGGTACCTGAGTCGGCTTAGGTCAAGAAAATAGGGCGTGGTACTAACAACGTCATTCATACAGAAACCGGAAGGCTCTACCCTTCTGGCGTCACTCCACTCCATATATATATATATATATAATATATATATATATATATATATATATATATATATATATATATATATATATATATATATATATATATGTATATATGTATATATATATATATATATGTGTGTGTGTGTGTGTGTTCATGTGACAAACAATATATATCATAAAAAATCCTGAGTTAAATAACAGTGTGAAGAATAGCTACTGAAAGTTGTTAGAGTGAGTCTTTCTGTTTTTTTTTATTTTTTTTACAGGTCTTTTACTTTGTTGATTTAACGTTTTGGACAAACAATTTTCTCTTCTTTGACCTCTTGATATCATGAACGAGAGGAAATGCTTCGTCTTTTCTTCCCTTCAGTCTTTGTTTCTTTCTTTTCAGTAAATTATCATCCAAACAACAGCATGCCAAATCATTGCTTAGTCATAACGGTCACCAATTTTAATCTCGCTAGTTACGCGAAAACATATTTGAATCCCTTCGCTCATTGAAGGCTGACTTGCTTTTGTATGAGTCATTCGTGAAGTAATACAGACAATTGAAATGCTGTTTTTTCTTGCATGCATACTCTCTCTCTCTCTCTCTCTCTCTCTCTCTCTCTCTCTCTCTCTCTCTCTCTCTCTGCTGGGTTCCACGTGGCAGAACGATGCGGCACTAATCTACAGTATCTTTAAATGTTTGCTTGTTTTAAGTCGGTACTCATTCTGACTTAGTGTCTCATCAGGTTAGAAGAGAGAGAGAGAGAGAGAGAGAGAGAGAGAGAGAGAGAGAGAGAGAGAGAGAGAGAGATTTCAAATCGGTATAGAGAGAGTTTCATAACATTTACTGGTAACATAAAAGTTAGTGTGAGATATTGTAATATTTACATATAAAGAAAGAGAGAGGTTTTACTGCCCATCCAACTTCAAAAAGAAATAGACAGAGAGAGAGAGAGAGCTTTGTAACATTCACCTTTGAATAGAGAGAGAGAGGGAGAGAGACTATTATTTCCCTGTAATAATAGAGGAGGAGAGACAAAAGCAGCAGCTGTAAAGGATGAAGGTGAAAAGCTAATAAAAGGATGAAGTTTTTAGGAGTTCTTTTCTGCCTTAAATAAAGCTGTCATTCAGAAATCCTAGAATAATACTCAACAAATTAAAAGGAGAAAATTTCTCTCATACATATCTTGTATTGTCACCTTATTTTTTATTAATTTTTCTTTGTTTTCTGAATTTTAGTGGTTCTATTATCGTCACTTATTAATTACTGTAAGAACTTCAGTTGCATAACAACTTTCTAGTTCTTTGATTTTATAGTATTTTTTAATTCTGTCGAACACTTCAAATGAAAACTTGATTGCCAATGCTTTCAATTCAAATGAGTAACTGATATTCAGCTTGTTCGTTATGTGAACAAAAGTCGTGGTTCGTTTCATACAATGAAAACCACTCAGCAGAATCATACAAAGTAATCCAAATCTATTTTATTCTGTTGCTTCATTAACGTTCTCCACTTTTTTTATTTAATGGTTCTCCTCAACGTTCAATGCTGATGTGTTGCTATCATGCTGATGCCCAGGGCTGCCACCTGCAAGGAGTTGAATTGGCTCTCAGAGCTGACAATCACGTGTGCTTCCTACTTGGAAACCCTCTTCATGATACTACTGAACTCAAACCAACATTCGTTGGTTATTTCTGAATGCTGTGCAAACAAGTTTCCTAGAAGAGAAGTGATGATAGGCTGGGGGTAAAGGATGGACTTTTAAAACTTCATTTGAAACTACCATTCATCTAAACGGCATTTAATACGTTTTGTTTCAAAATAATTTTGAAAATATTGAAATTACTTCTCATTCAAACAGCTTTTGATATATTGAAAGATCGACGAATCTTATGCTCCCAATTTTTAATCGAATAATTAAATAATGATATCACACAAACATGCTACTCCCTCCCCCACACACGCACACGCTCCAAGCTATGCTAATAAAAGTAATTAGAAGCATGACGTAAATTCATGCTTATATTCAAATCACCTTAAGCTATTCATGGTGTTTTGAAATTGGTTTGGCCTTGATTTCGCCTTCCGCAAATATTGATAAGTAGCCGAGATATAATTAGATATCCAAGAGCACCAAGGGAATAAACAATAATTAGCCTGTATCTTGCCTTGATCAAGCAATCATAAATCGTATATGAAGCACATTCTTCTCTCTCTCTCTCTCTCTCTCTCTCTCTCTCTCTCTCTCTCTCTCTCACTTTGTTATCCGTCTGAAAGTTCCAAATCCTCAAAGAAGGCAGTTATGGATAAAACACAGACACATGTAATATATATATATATATATATATATATATATATATATATATATATATATATATATATATATATATATATATATATATTACATAGTTGAGCTGCAATCCCACATGGGAAAGCAGATTGCAATAAAGGTCCTAACATGGGCAGCCCAGTCCCGAAATGAAACCTGTGAAATAGAGCATAAATTATGAAAAAGAAACAAATATGATAAATAAACAAAGTAAGATAAATAAGACAGAAATGTACTGTGAAGTTATATATATATATATATATATATATATATATATATATATATATATATATATATATATATATGTTATATATATATATATATATATATATATACATATACACACGTACACATACACACACATGTATATATTTACACACAGTAGCTGACAAACACGGTGCAGCCTGGGAAACACCCCCTCTACTCTCTCTCTCTCTCTCTCTCTCTCTCTCTCTCTCTCTCTCTCTCTCCTGTTAAGATAGTTGCTTCAATTGCATTGCCCCGCATTTTTGTCATTTTATATTTCACCCCTTTTCACCCCCATGCCTATCGGGGCTGAACTTGGACCTTAAGGGCATCGGGAGTGTCACTATTCATCTCAGCGACCTCGAAAACTATGGGTTAGACACTAATATCTGTCGTTTTTGGTTATTTTTACATGTCATCCCCACTTCCCACCTCCACTCCCTCCCCCTTTGTTACCAGTGATGTCTTACCCAGAAAGTAAGTCATGTATACTGAAGTGAGGTATGATAAACCCATAGAGTTCATTTAGTTACTAAGTCTGTGGGCAGAACCAGCCCCGTTTCTGGGAAGCCCTTCCCACCCCACCCCTTTAGGTGCCCTTCGGTCCTAGCGATGTCTTACCCCGACAGTATTCTTTTCCAGATAGTGAGTCACATGTATACCAAGTTTGGTTAAAATTGCTCAACGTGTTTCAGAGTTATGCTTGAACATACACACACACACACACACACATACGTACTGTTCATACATCCATTTGTATATATATATACGAGTATATACATATACAGTATATAATGTGCATATGTGTATGTATGTGTGTACTGTATGTACATATATTATGTATATATGAAAGATTGTGTATGACCTACAGTATATAAAGAGCAATATTTGCTATTTACTATTTATTTAATAATTGTTTCTAAAACTAATCTGGGCTTTCATCGAATGAGTATATAGTGAACAGGTACAGAAATTTATTAATTGCATCCCGTTCATTGAAAGTTTTTAATTGAAGCAGTGTACGCCCACTTGCGCTTGTTCTTACTGTCAGTATATTCAGATGCACTCAAAGATAACTCTGCAATCCGTTTATTAACGTAATATTAGCTTGTATGTTTGTTAAAGTTTTAAATACATAACGAATGTCTTCTAAATCTAAAGCACATCATGAATTTATGTTAAAGACCTTGATTAAGTATATGTTTTAGATTGCCAGCCTCCTCACAACTATCATCACTTCTCAGGCTTTACTCGCATTTTCAGTATTTTTGTGCGCATGCGCATTAGTGTGTTTTCTTGACGGGTACAATAATATAAATAGTATCATCACTTCTCAGGCTTTACTCGCATTTTCAGTATTTTTGTGCGCATGCGCATTAGTGTGTTTTCTTGACGGGTACAATAATATAAATAGTATCATCACTTCTCAGGCTTTACTCACATTTTCAGTATTTTTGTGCACATGGGCATTAGTGTTTTTTTCTTGACGGGTACAGTAGTATAAATAGTATAGCTGCCAGCCTACGTGTGTAATGAAATTATTCATAAAAGTATTTGTGGTATCTCTGATTTCGCCTATGTAGGTAAGAGTCAGCTCCATTTAAAAACCCGGAAATCGGAGCGCAAAGGAGCCTAAAGACAAAAAGCAGTTAACAAAGCGTTCTCTTGATAACGTCTGGAATTATTTCTGCAACAAAACCATACAATAAATGATGAATTCCTTTAAAACATATTGCATGTCACCGAAATAAATATGTATTAATATTAGCAAACATGCCCATTTGTCAAGATCACCCGTCTCTGGTCTTAGAAACCTGGATTTGTACTAGTTTTCTGTTAAATTTGAAATCTTAAAATACTGAATTGCATTTGAGAGAGCTGTCCACAGATTTTTTTCATGGTAAATTTGCAAGCCCTAAAACTGGCCCCAAAATATAACTATTCTGAATTGCAAGCCCTGTTTTCTAGTAACAAACAGCAAATCATGATTCATAATGTATGGATTTTAAATTTCAGTATTACATTATTTAAAGCTCATTGATCTTCAAAGGTTTAATAATGAGGGCTGTTAGTTACTGTCCGATGTATAGTCATGAAATGTAGTAAAGAAGTTTTCCATATCCGAAACTAGCAAAAAAAAAAAAAACTTTTGTAGTTCTTTTCACAGGACACGTGGCAATGTCCATTTTATGATAGTAGCTAAGTGTGTATGTATATATATATATATATATATATATATATATATATATATATATATACACATGTATGCATGTATGTATATGCATATAGTGAGTGCTTTCTGCTTTATGTCCTATGTGCTTTTCTTGCATAATGTACGCTAGTGTTATATGTGTGTATGTATGTATATATTAGTGTATATATATATATATATATATATATATATATATATATATATATATATATATATTATTATATATATATATACATATTTATATATGTTATATATATCATATATATATTTATACGTGCTTGTATATATATATATATATATATATATATATATATATACATATATACATATACACTGTATATATAGTGTGTGTGTGTAGTAACAAGGATAGTAAAGATCGTCACCCACTGATAAACGGAAATCAGTGGTGTTTACGACGTCGACGAACACGAAACCATACTTAAATATGTATGAGAATGCAAGACACGTTTGCAAGCCGTGCTTCTTCATTTACATAACTTTACAATGTAGAAAAAATAATCTCATATAGAAATCAACGAAATCTTTAAACGGACGATAAGTGATGCTGTCCATAATATCATATTCTTGTCTTTAACTGTCAAACCCGATTTTCATGTGAAGAAGTTCGACCGGACCCGTGTTTACATTTTGGTCTGATCCGCTTTGCTCGACCACAACTGTTTTTAGCAGACTTCTTCAGAGCCTGCAACGAGAGATCAGTGCAACAGAGTACGAGTTCCTCAATGTGAAATTTGTTGCAGGTCAGTCCTTTTATTTTCAATATTAAATTACGGTCAGGGAAAGTCTTCTTAATGCACCAGTCGCTTTTTATATTATTTTTTCGTTGTATTAATATATATGTATATAATTTAGTTACTAGACTCGCCTCCCTGGCAAAGAACTGAGCTCACTCCATTTTTCCGTTGTTGACGTTTCTGGAAGTAATGAACTGCGGATGATCGCCACTATTCCTATAAAGGACACGGAAGAATTGTTGAGAGCTAGAAGGTAAACTACGTCTGGGCCCCCATGTTTATTAGGAAAAGGTGCGAAGCAATTTTTCACACAAATTTCCCCTTGAGCTTTTTTCCCCTTCAGTGGGTGTAGCGCCAGAGGGGTTAAAGCTTCCAGTTCTCAGCACTTCTGTAGGGATAATGTAGCTAACCTCTTTCCCATTTACTGACATCAACTGTCTCTGATCCCCATTCATTCTTGGAACAACCGTTGCGTGGCACTAGGAAAAACCCGGATCTCGCAAATGTAAGCCCAGTGCTCTAACCCTGAGGTGCGACACACCTATATGTTTGTGTGTGTGTGTGTGTGTGTGTGTGTGTTTATGTGTCCTTATGCTGAGAACAAGACACATGTGACAGGATAAAGTCCGAATTCCATTTGTTGCCTAGCATCAAACCGTCTTGTCGGCACACTTAAGTAAATTTATTATTCTTCCCATCTGGCAGAGTAACTCCGAGTCTTCGAAGTTTAGTTTATTCATACTCCTTTGATAACATCGAAGCATGTGTAAAATTAATTTGATATTCTTGCTACCCAACCCTCTCACACTGGTCCAGTTGTAGTGTGCTGTATTTCTAAAAGGTAACAGAAGATTCGGAGGTCTTTGCGTAAGAAGACACCTGTTGATGGTAAAGTTAACTCGCTCCGCTGAATGCAATGGCAAGAGTGAATGATTGTTATGAAACATGCAACAGACTGTCTCCTTAGCGAGTACCAATGTATAGACGATCCTTCTATCAGAAGTACAAACTAAAGCATGAATCATCTTAATTGCCTAAGTAGTCTGAATATTTTTACAACAATTACTTTTTGCTTATGTCCTTTCTTGTATAAATCTCCTCTTCCTCCTGAGTTCATTATTCTTTGTCTGACAACGACAATTAAGAATAGAGAG
This sequence comes from Macrobrachium rosenbergii, assembly GCF_040412425.1. NCBI lineage: Eukaryota > Metazoa > Arthropoda > Malacostraca > Decapoda > Palaemonidae > Macrobrachium > Macrobrachium rosenbergii. The sequence continues at coordinate 18,235,362 of NC_089793.1, read as the reverse complement.
AAAGGTAAATGCTCCACACATTTAATTGCGTAAGACGAACCTCTATGTTCTGTTCAGAATGTTAAGATAAGTGTTACTTATACCTTAATTTCCATATTTTCTCGTTTTGCTCCTTAAAAGAAGACATGTCGATCCCGCTTTATTCGTTCCTTTCTTTCTACGGAGGCCATCGGAGAATTTTGTGGCTTATGCACAGAACCATTTTCACCACACCATTTCATTCTTGGCTAAGTCATTTTATTTATCAGTGTTTCTTCTTCGTGAGGAAGGAAACGGTTCCAACCCAAAATTCCTAAGCCGTCTTGAAGACCAAAGCAGCATCAGACACAATATCGCATATCAGCACCAAAAGTGGACACGTCCCCACATGCATTTGGAACACGAACGAAAGTCGTTTGCTGTAAAGGACTCGAAAGACTTATAGGACGTTTATGCTCATCCGGGAGCGATACGGCGCCGTAAATTCACTACTGAGCATCATTAGTTGGAATCATCACAGCCATAAATTGAGGGCGATCGTCCGCCGAATAGTGTTAAAGAGGGGAGGGATTAGCGAAGGGAAGATAGACGGAGGTGATATAAAGCCTTTTTGCGCCCTCCCAAAGTCAACCCTCCCATCAACGCGCACACGTAAATACGTGCATTGCACTTGCAATGACTTACAGGAAATCTCGCCCGCTGGTTACCGCTGCGAAGTCGGACTCATCTCAAACTCATTTTGCTGTTCGTTTTTATTTTATTTTTTTTTAACTCTGATCCTTTCCTTCATCACAGACATACATTCTGTCGGACTTTGCTTTTTTATTGTGACGTCAGACCCATGATTTTATCACTTTGGTATTGTAGTTATTTTTTTGCTGCGACTCTCACCATAAATCACGAACATACGCACACACACACAGCTGATTTTTTTTCACTGAGACGTGAAAGTTTTAATTAGCACACAAGTATTTTTATTGCATTGTTATCAGATTTGTAATGAGAGGATTACACGGAGCAAATCTGCCTTTAAAAAATTGCCTTTATTGTTTAGACGTCGAGTATCTATTTTAGTTAGCATTCCTTCTGCACGCAAAATATAGAGACATTTGAGTAAAAATCCTTACAGATAGGTGGAATGTAGTTTATAGCTAATTAATGCATGAACGACAAGCGTTATATATATATATATATATATATATATATATATATATATATATATATATATATATATATATATATATATATATATATATATGTATATATAGCCTACTGTATATACCATGAGGTCATAAGAGAATGCGTGCAACAAATTCACATTCTGGCCAAAAGGTAGGCTGTAAAGATGTATGAAATAAAGAACGCTTTGAATGTCTTGCCGAGGTGAGCTGATTTCTTGCTTTACCAATTGACCTCTGCTGAGTCTCAAGACAAGACGAACAAATCCGACAGAGCCTCCTGGTTGAAGATACATATAAAGCAATTTCATTTGAACTCTCTCTCTCTCTCTCTCTCTCTCTCTCTCTCTCTCTCTCTCTCTCTCTCTCTCTCTGAGCAGTGAACGAAAGGAAAATTTAAGAAGTGTTGCATAGGCGAAGCATTACACATCTCTTGCAAGGTTCTTCGAGGAATGTCTTGAGGTGTCAGTTCGCTTTAATATTAAACTTTTATTCGCCCCAGTTCCATTTTTCTTTGGTTTGTTGAGCCACATTCAGGAAAAGCTTTTAATTCAACGTGTTTCCTGAAAATGTATGACTCTATAAAGAATTACTCGCAAGCTATAGAATACAGTACAATTTGCCGATCATATATTTAACTTATAATAAATAATTGCTATTTTGCATTTGTTAATCACTGTAAGAGTTAAAATAAAGAGCATCACTTATAAATATGATTACTATAACGCCCCACATAGTGTGACGTTATAACATTTGTTTGTAACATTCCATTTCCGCCTTGATCTCAAATATACTCGAACACATTAGCTGTTTCAGTAATTCTCTTTGTTAAAAACGGAAGGGTGAGCCTCAGCTTCATCAGGAAAAGTACGGCCGCAACGATTGCGACCTTTGTGATTCATCAGAAGTAATTTGGTTAATTAACTTTTCCACATTACCCGAATTCCTTTCCATGCTGCTGTAGTTAGAAATGTGGTTATCATTTTTCTCTCTCTCTCTCTCTCTCTCTTCTCTATATATATATATATATATATATATATATATATACATATATATATATATATATATATATATATATATATATATATATATACACATACACACATTATTTATATATTATATATATACATATATATATATATATATATATATATATATATATATATATATATATATATATATATATATATATATATATATATATATGAAGGGGAGAGAGACTGTAATTTTGTCGGATTTCTAGACAAATGTGAAAAGTGAAGTCACATAGGTTGAAAGTGCATTTGCTTTTTCGCTATTTCCAGGTTTGAAATGAATTTATTACTATTTACTGACTAGGAGATGATTTCACATAACTTTACACATGTCCGCTTAACTTGATATATTTAAATATATAAGTCTGTATCCCTTTAGACAGCGCTGTGACGAAAATAAGGGACACCTCGAGGCTGCTTTCTCCGTTACTCGAACGAGTCATAGACAGGTTAGTATATATAATTCATCGTGAAATTTTTTATATATTATCCGTTTTGTAATAAACACAAGGCCCTCTTAACTTCTCGAATTCTTCAAACATTTCTTGATATGTGTTGTTTTATCAAAGCCTGAGATCGAAATGCAAGAATGTGAAGACATTTTGACCTCCGTAGCAGATCAGGTCGGTAACGTGGCCTTGTTCCGATACTCCAGATACGTGTTCGAATCCTGCTGCGGACCTCAGAATTTCTTATATTCTTGCGTTTAGATTTCAGGCTTTGTAATGACAAGAGTATCCAAAAAGTGTGAAGAATTCTAGATGTAAAGAGGGCATAGTGGTTATTATAATTATTACATACTTATCTGCGAAGAAAGCTGTGCACCCTACCTTTGAGTGTTCGCTAATCACTAACTCTCTTAAGAACAGTAAATTTAAACAATAAATCTTAAAAGAAAAGGCGTTCTTATAAATGAAACAGTTTATGAAGTTCAGTAAAAAGGATTCTATCTTCATCTCTCATACCTTATTGGTTACAGATAATAAAGTATTGTAGTCGAATATATAAAATGATCTATCGAATTATTAAAAAAATAAAACTAATTCTCCTGTGAATAGGAACTGAATCTTAATGAACTTCTAGCGTGGACATCATGGATATGATCTCATCAGTTTAATATGCAGTAATGATCTGTAGGGGCCAGATATGTAAATATGCCTCAGATAAGAACAGCTAAATTTCCTGCTGATTGAGATAAGATTCTTGTCTATTATATTAAACATAAAGTTACCAGTAATGGTCGTTGTGATTTCAAGTGGAACACCTGTACACGGGGTTGTTACTGAGTATATTGTTAAGAATTATCACGAATTGTAGCTTGAGTTGTTAGACATACAAACATACGCACATATGTATAAATAGATCTCCCGCTTCTTTGTTTTATTTAGTCATATCTTGGCTCGTACATGTGCACTGTAGGTCTCTTAAACTGTGTCCCTGACTCCTATGATGAAACAGAGGCCTGGGTCGTGTTGTGAGGGTCAAGTCAAATACCAGGTCTCTTACACCATTCTCATTTTGCTATAAACATTATTCTATTTTAAAACAATATAAACGCTGTGTTGAATATCGAACCAACAGAATATCATAGGTCATTAGGCTTGAACTGTGTTTTAAAAAGATTCCATTTTATACTCCACGAACCAAACAACTGACAAGTTTTCTCAATAAATCATTCAGTTTGCTTATTAGTTGCGTTCATACGTACTATATCATATGTTTATCACAAAACTATACTTATCCCCATTTTTTTTTTTTTTTGTTAAGTCGTCCATAAGAACTTCGTAAGCTAAGTAGTGAATACCCGCGTCAAAAACCTTCGCGTTCTTATTGGTGCCCTTTAATATTTTTCTGTTATGGAATTTTTTTCATGAAGTTAAACGAAAATGAGACAGTTATTGCCAGTTTGAAAAAAAAAAATTCGTATGTAATAACACCTTTTCCTAAAATGAAAATATAACAAAAAACCGACAATGAACAAAGCGTACACCAGTTTCCAGTTATATATTTTTAAAGATATATTTTATGACTCCTGGAAAGTCAGCCTCCAGATATACGATCTTAGGTACAAGTAAGCAGTTGAGCATAAATTCTCTCCTAAATAGACTTGGACGTTGGGAGCATTCATTACATCTTTTCGTAATGGTACACTTGTGGTTAAAGAGAGCATCGCTCCTTTTGTTAGCGATATTGAACTGAACAGCTTCGAGACGCATCAGATCATGTTGACCATTTTCAGACGCTTGTGAGAAAGATGGAGAATTCATAACTAAAGCCGAAAACTCTCCGGCGATCTGCTAAGGGATCGAATTATGAGAACACTTTTGACAGGAACACTGAACTCGTCTCTGTCGAGAGGCTTCCAACAATAATTGTAGGCCGCAGTTTCTGACGGGTCGGGCATTGTTGCCGAAGTTAATTGGCATCCGTGATTGACGAGTTGCTTGTTCGCTCGTTTGAACGCAGCACCTGTCAATGGGTCTGCATTGCTTCCAGGTATCAGAAAGCAACCTGTCATGCAAATTAATAAAAGTACTCCATACCTTAATTGGCTTGGGCAGTTATTTCCTGGCGCTCAAAAGAAGCGTCGGGTGCACCTGGACGCGAAGTCTATAAATTAAAGTGGTTCCTACACCTTATTTGGCCACTTTTTTTATTGCAATTTAAAGAAATTATTTCCTTTTATAAAAACTTCCAGTACACGACCGAAATAAAATTTTTATTGTTCATTATTAATATAACCTTGCAGATAGACCAGGGTGTCAACAACAAAACAAGGAAGTGATTAGATACTCAGACACCCCTTTTACGAAGCCATCTTTGTCATTTAAAGAAGCTTTTTGACTGCAAAAATAATAATTTTATTGTAACATTATTAGCTAAAAGTAATACTTCAGCGTGACATTTAAATGTTCTTGTTTTTATTGTTTTGCTATACCCACTCATCGCTGCAAATAAAAGTTCATCAATCAAGAACATGGTATTAATCTTGTGGCACAGATGTTGTTCTTCGAAAATTTAACGATAATGTTATTAAATAGCATAGGTCTAATTATTCGAAAGCCTTTTTGTTTGCCAGTTAGTTTATTACTAACAGAAGTAAATTTATACAGACATTCAGTTCTTTCGCCCAGTTCCTTTCAGTAAACATTCTTCATTTTGGAAGTGCGATAATTTTACAGTTATCCACACACATGTAAATACTGACGTGAATTAGAATCCCACCTTGTAAGAGAATATATATATATATATATATATATATATATATATATATATATATATAAATATATATATATATTTAATATTTAATATATAATATATATATATATATATATATATATATATATATATACAAATTAAAAGCCCCGGTTATGACATATACAGTAGGTTATATTTGCCGCAAGGATATACGCTCGTCTGCCCAAAAACTAGCCAGAATCTTGTCAAATCCGGACACTGGCTAGTTATTTACTGTGAAAATCTCGTGCTTTTTCCCAGAATTGCGTTCGATTTTCGATGAAACCTGTCCATTGTCCCTCATCCTTTTAATTCCATTCGTAATTCTTTCCGGAACTGATTACTGAGGGAGTAATGGTTGAAGGCCGCTTCCGAGCCTTCCATCCTTTGCTGGAACTAATGGCGTTCTTTTCATCTCTCTCTCTCTCTCTCTCTCTCTCTCTCTCTCTCTCTCTCTCTCTCTCTCTCTCTCTCTCTCATACACTTACACACATACTAACACTCTTATTTACAAAAACTGTATATACAGTGTATGCCTCTGTATATCCAGGTAACTTTCATGTTTACCTGTGTATGCATTTATTTATTGGCGTATGCGGCATGAATTTAAGCCATTGGTAAACGTTACTTTTTTCATTTGTTTACATTATCAATCTGTTGGTTATACAAATGTGTGTGCGTATATATAATTTATACATATATATATATATATATATATATATATATATATATATATATATATATATATACATATATATATATATACATATATATGTGTGTGCGCTATAGCAAGTATGATCTCACGTTGTCCGTATGAGTGTGTGCGTGTTTGTGTTTGTTTGCGTTCATACATATGTCTTATTTACATTAAGCCATTTCTTCTTACCATAAGACGTATCCAGAAAAAAAATCATTTGGATTTTAAAATACTTAGCCGAAAAGATTAACGAATTTTTTTTTTTTTTTTTTTTTTTGAAGTTCATTGCGATTAGACTTGTCCTTTTGCATTTTGGACCACATTGTCGAACTTACTCTGCTCAGCTTTCGCTTTATTTTAAGGTAAATGCGTAAGTGTAGCTTATAGTTGAGATTCTGGTTCATGTGATTCTGTTTTTTAGGTCGAATGGTTTCAGATAAAATAACTGCAAGTCGGAACACAGTTGGCCTTCTTTTACCTCATTCTTTTACCCCGAGTTTATTCACGCTTTGAGTTTGTAGTTCGACCTATTCTCGTATATATTACATAACGAATTATATGTCCCCATTGCTGTCGGATTTATATATTTCAGTAAGGCTGTTGAGCAGATTGATTCTGAACTGGCTGTGTTTGATCTCCTGTTCTGTTTGCATTTTTCATAGCTTTGAGTACTCTTTATGACTGCATGAAATTTGGACTAAAAAGCCAAGCACTGGGTCACATTCAGCCATTCAACGCTTAGGAGAGAGAGAAGAAGAGAAGGCAAGATAAAAAAAAAGATCCAGACAATGAATGAGATTAATCACATGGATCTAAAGGTGAAACTTTGAGAGACCCGCACAGTTGCACTAAGAAGCAATAAAGAGGTTAGACAGTAAGATAAAAAAAAAAAGGCTGACTTCCATTTTTGGCTGGAGCCACGTAATATTTGTTCGTGTACAAAGGAACCAGTAACTTCTTATTCTTCTTTATCTCTGTTCATTGATTAGAGTTTAAAATTTTAATCTTGCCTTCTGTGCCGTACGTTTAAATCAGGGATCAAGTTTCAGTATGGGGCTTGTAGCCAGCCTTCTTTATTTTGGATCATAGATAAGAAACTTCAATTTAAGTTGTTTTATAATATTATTTTATTTATAATTCTATTAACGACGTACTGTGCGTGTAAGAATCCTCAGTTATTTTTACAACTAATTTTCCTTTGTTGGAGAGCAAGCGAAGCAACGGAAGTGCTGCCTGACGATTGAACATTTTATTTACGACCGTATTTTCATTAAAGATATTAAAGATGAGGCCAAAATGATCATCTGCGACTACAAACGGCCCATTAATTCAATTCAGTCCCATCACGACATATGCTTCTGGGCATCATACAAAGCGCTAGGCGTATAAACAGTCCCCGCAAATGGCCCCCAGGGATTGGGATCTGAATCGCCCATGAGGCAGCACGTGTTAAAATGGCCGGCCGCTCCCTCGATCGAAGAGAGGCGCCTGGCGCTCCCTCTCCTTTTTTTTTTTTTTTTTTTTTTTTACCTCCCTCTCCTCCCCCTCCTCCTCCTCCACCTCCTCCTCCTCCACCTCCTCCTCTTCCTCCGCCTCCACCCCCTCGTCCACCTTCACCGCCACCGCCTCCAACTTCCTCCTTTCCTCTCGCTCTTGAATAATGAATGGCACTGGCTCCACTGGAGGCCCTAGTACAAAGAGAACCCCGCCCCCCGGTAACCAATAATTCACCAGCCAGACTGGGGTTTGAAATGTCATTTGGGGTGGCGAGCGATGTTAATGGGGGTTCCCAATAGCCCGCCTCTATCAATTATTTCCTCTCCCACGTCAATTAGAGGTTTGATGGCCGAGTCAAACCATGAACTTTCAGGGAACCAACGCAGGTGGAGTGGGAGGGAAGATGTCGAAGGCTGATTGCTGGTGAGGGAGTGTAAGCTCGGTCTTGTGTTGCTTTATTCTTCGTTTTTTATTTTCCATTACATTTTTATTTTCTCTAACCCGTGGCACAATATATAGTGGACAAGTATTTTCGGTAGTCAGGTGGCGGGTGTAATAAAGCATAGATGGGTGTAAAATTATCATTGATATATTCTCATCACTTAAGTAGTTTCTGTTGAGGATAGACATTATATGTATATATATATATATATATATATATATATATATATATATATATATATATACAATAATAATAATGTAATATATATACTGTGTAATGTTTACTTTGTGTATGCTTGTATTTGCATATGATAAATTCAAACACTAACTCCTTTTGTAACTATACTCTTTTAACTTCCATGTTCCTAACTTTTCTCGTCTGCTGGACTTATTTATGGTTGTCCTTTGTCATAACTTAAGTAAATCGAAAAAAGTAAGTTTAGAAAACAGACCGAATAGTTTTGTATGATATTATTTTCATGCTTTGGTATTAATTAATATTGTATAAAAGCCTGTAGTTGGAGTCCTTTTGTGGCTAAATTTTTTTTATCAAAATGCTTTGCTTCAACCATGGCTTGGCTTGTTAAGACAGGTCCTCCTTTTCAGTTGACCTTGCATCAAAAGTGAGAGCGAGAGGGAGAGAGATGGAGAAGTGAACTACGTTTGTGGCTGAATTTAAATGACATCTCTCAGTTCAAAGGGGCCAATAGGGGCCAATAAAAAAAATGCTGAATTTACGATGTAGCACAAAACCGTACAAGTTAGTTAAATTAGTTACATAAAATAGCAACAGCTGAAATTAATTTTTAAAACTCCAGAAAATTAATGTAGCATCAAACGTTTGTAATAAGCACTCAAAATTAATGATGTTTAAATTCGTTTCGTGTGAAATGGATTACCAGCATTCTCATTAACAGACATTTCTTGCAAAGTTTACGTAAAGGTAATTATTACTCTCAGTCTCAATTACTTTGTTTTTAATGAGGTATGAAGTAGTTCCCAGATTAATATCTGCGTTGAAAATTTTTGACTTGTTAAATAATTCTGTTTCAAAAGATAGTACCAACACGGTTAATAATTTTAATGAGAATAATATTAATTATTACTATAAAGATTATCTTGACCGTAAGAACACTGTTACATGCTGATAAAATCAGTGCATAACTGTAGGAATCATGAAGTCATAGAATTCCGTTAACCTCTTTGCTCGGTCTTTACTTGTCAAGGAAAATCATGTCATGCAGAAATATGTTGTAAAAGCTGGAAATGTATTGATATCGTGTGCATTGCTGATTTTTTTATGATTGCTTGTGCGCGTGGACTGGATTAGAATTTGTGTAAGACAGTAACCTGATTAAATCAAATGCACCTTGGAAAATCTTGCTTTCTGGAGACATTTAAAGAACAGGAACTGTTTTAATAATGGTATCAGTGTCCCACTAGCAGGACATATCTTCCAAAATCAGATGGATTCACAGGAAAACAACGCATAGTCACTAAAATAAGTCTTGTATCAGTTGCACATTCAATGCAGTCGCAAAAAAAATTAATGCAAAAATCTTTCTTAGCATGATACTTCAGCAAATGGCCCAACAACAGCATATGTGCAGTTTCTCTGCCTTGATGCACAATAGCGCGTCTTGGGCATTAAGTTCCTTTCTTTTGTACGTGCAGTGCCATTTTCTCTATTTTGCACGCACCACCTTACTTACTGGATATCAGGGGTTTCCCATTCCAATACAGTACCTCTTTCATGCCATCTATCTTCCTTGTAGGTCATCCTCTCCTCCTCTCTCCTAACACCGAATTACACTCCTTTTCACCAGTCTATCCTCTTCAATCATTCGACATGATCAAACCATCTCAAAACATTTCGAGCCAACTATTCATGTATACTATCTTTCGTACCGCTTCCTCATATATCCACATTTCTCATCCTATCAGTTCTTACGCTACACATGCTACCCAAAATGTTCAAGGCTAGCTTCATTACTTTTTGCTTCATTCATATTCAGCAGTGATTCAGTGATCCCCTCATATATTCCCACTTTTGCTGCTTTAGACATGCAAGTCTCCCAGTCTTTTGCATACACCATTGCTTTCATTCTCCTGGCATCTACTAGGCTTATTCTCAGATGCCAATACAAATTACTTGCTACCATTCTTCTGCCATCCATAATAAAATTCATGGCTCTGTCTTCCTGGTTTTTCCCATAACTTTACATAGGCTCACGTTTACTCTTAAGTTTCTCCTCTTGCAAACACTTTCAAACTCCTTCACTGCATTATGTAGTAGGCCCACTCAGTATTGTATCTTCTACAAACATTAACCATTTCACACTATGCGTGGCTATATTTCTTATCTTACAATTTTGCTCCTACATCTTTTGTTCTTTTTCTGATGTTTCTTATCACCCCATCAATAACGATATACTGTAGGATAGCCATGGAAGAATAATACACCACTGTCTCACATCTACTACACCAAACCAGTCACTCTCCTATCTACAGCATATTTCATTTTCATCATAAAAAACTTCATTCTTCTCATTAACTAATAATCTATACCATATATGTTAAATTTATCACTATATTCCCTATGTCACAAGCTTTTTCTAGATCCATGGATGCTCCAAATAGCTTTTTTCTTTTACTTTCAATTTCTGACATAACTGCTTTATAACAAACTCTTCACCTGCACAACCTCTTCCTTGTTTATACCCACAATCTTTTGATCATTGCATTACATTCTTGTTTAAGATTGTCATGCACGAACATTGATATTCATCGTCTATGACCCTGGTGGTTGTGTCGCCAGATGATCTCCAGTCAGTCAATCAGTCAGTCGTTCACTGACAAACCAAGTAATGTGATGTCCTCGTGAATTTTTTCAATTACCTCTATTGCCTTTGCCAGTAGAAAACAGAGCAGTTATTCCTCTCACCAATCACTTCAGAACTTTTATCTCACCCAGACGTACTTTACAGACCCTGGCTAGCCACTTGATCTCACTGTCGCTACTGTTCCTCGGCCTCTTACTTGTAATCCCATCAAAACCTGGATATTTTGCTTTTTCAATCTTTTTATTGCTCACCTTTCATCTTTAACAGTCCTTTCCAAAAGTATTCTTATACTTACACTATCTCCTTCCACTTTTGCATTATTCAGCAGGGACATTTCTATCTTCTATATTTGAAAAGCCTTAAAAATATTCACCCCATCAACCCAGGACTGCATTGTCTTCAAACAACATCCCATTTACATCTTTTATTCTGAAATCCAGTTGCCTGTTGGCCTTTATATCTATGTTTACTTACCTTTAGAACAATTTCTTATCCTCCATAAGTTTTGGTAAGCTTCCTTCTGTTTTACTTTCGCTTTCCTCTTGACAGTCCTATCCATCTCCCTGTAAAGATGAACATAAACTTATTTGTCATGCAGTTCCACCTTTACTAAGAGATTTCATTTCCTCACGGCACCACATACTGTTTTAATTCCTCTGCTCCTTCTACGTTTCTATCGACACTGTGTCATTGACCCTATCTTATATTTCATCCATTTTTTCTTTACATTCTGTTCTCCCCACCTTCTTATCAGAATCACATCTCTGAATCACACGTGCTAATAATTATTCAAGAAAAACCTTTCCCCAACATTTTGTTCTCCGACACACGCTTATGAATAATCCTCTTTGGAAACCATTTTTGCCAACAATCAAGAAACTTTCCAAACAGAATTCCATGTGACTCACTTCACTGGACTCTCAGTTCTCATTTACTCTATAAACTCCTTACATAACATCATTGCCATCTCCTTCTATGTCGCTTACGTTTGTATTAAATTCACCAGGCATAACCACCTTGTCATATCCTCCGAGCCTAGACAGGCATATGTTCATTCTCTCCCAAAAAATCCTTTTTTACTCTCATTTTCTCATACGAGCTCACTATTGCACTCATAATCAGATCAAATTATATATGTATATATATATATATATATATATATATATATATATATATATATATATATATATACATACGTATATATATGAATATACTCTTTGTTAAATTTAATTGCATATGTATATATGAATGATTATATATATATATATATATATATATATATATATATATATATATATATATATATATATATATATATATATATATATATATATATATATATATATAGAGGTTATGGACATAGAGCAATAAATATTCCGGTTGCCTAAGCAAGTCCTGAGGGATGTGGTAGCTCCCACACCCTTTACCTCAGACCCGTCAAATGATGATGCCCATTTACTGCAGGTACCTAACAAGCGTCAGTCGAGAGCTGCACCATTCATCATTGGCGCCCACTTAACCAAACCGATTGCACCTTTTGAAGGTGACCAATAATACATTAAGTTTTCAGTTTAATCTCAATTATTGTTCTTTTAAGGTTTTGCTGTATAAATTTGAAATTACTTGAACTCATTTGTTAGCCAACAAAAAATTATGATATCACCATAAAGTTCTGAACATATTCTTTCTCATCCCTTTGTTTCTTTCAACATGCATAAATGTCATAATAAATAATCATCTTTTTCTGATAAGTAAAAAAAAAAATATGGTAGTTTCTGCAAGTCCCATTAAGCCTGTGTTTTGTACATTATTGAACATCCTGACAAAGAACGAAATTGATGAGGTACCTCTACATATACCTGATATAAAATAAGTACATGACGATAACGGTTTAGGAAATTCAGGCTACAAAGCCGAACGCCGAGGCACTTTCGTCAGCTCAGAGTTTAAAACAATAAAAAGAGGGAGCTGGAGTGGTTGGACAACAAGCTAAAGAGATCAGGAAAAGAAAGGTAATCAAGTACAAGGATCTAAAGTACAGTTGCACTGAGAAGTAAATAGTTACAGGTGCTGGACAGCAAGACTGAAGACAGAAAGTGGGAAAGGAGGCAAAGTAAAAGGTTTAAACGTGGATGCACATAAGAGCAGAAGGGACGCTGCAAAACACCCTTTAGTGATGCTTACTGTGTACCAGGTGAGATGCACTGACGGCATTAACCCCCTGTAGGGGAAAATGAGCTTATGTGTATCATCAGTATTTCAAGGCATTATCCTTCGCTCAAACACTTGATGCGATTAAAAAGCGATAAACCTCAAAATGTTATAGCAACTCCCATTGGGCCTCTGTCGTTATTACTACCGATATGATAATACGCTGCATGTACCCGGCATCTAATAATTGGTAACCCTAGCTTTTATCTGTTTTATTTATTTATTTATATATATTTTTTTTAGTTAATCTCCACAGTAACCCGACCATTTCAAAGGTTCACGCCGCGTTCTTGTCTTCTGATCTCCTTCCATTTCTTTTCAATGTAGTTTTTTTTCGTTCTCTTCATTATGAGCAGGTTACAAAGACAGAAACTTATTAGACACAAAGTACCGGAGGTATATTGTATACGAGCTGAAACTTGCAGGCCGTGCAGTGCGCATGCGCTGAGCCTCCACCATTAGGCCCTAGCTCTTTTTGAGATCCTTGACCAAGCCGCCTCATAAATCTTGTATTTTATAGACACCACTTATTCCGGAATTTAGTGGGGCGCTTTCTCAACAAACGTCATCCCCGAATGTAATCGCCGGCCGGGAAACTGATTAACTGGAGAACCTTCGCTGTTATAAGTCTGGTCTTGTGAAATTCGTTTTGCTTCACTTCATGAAGCCGCGTCTTTTATCGTCTGTGTCCCTTTTTTTTTTTCCTCCTCCTCTGTTTTACTCAACTCAAGGATTTTTTTTTATTCTCGTTTACGATGTGTTTTGGCTTTACCGCAAACCGCTCCCGATGCCTAATTTGTTTCGTGTTGGAAAATGGTTAATGTTTATAACCAAATGAACTTGGCTGACTTCTAATTCCCAAAGGAAAGGGTGCCGCATCTCCTAGGACAAACAAGATGGCGAGGAACGCAAGATTCGTATAAATTGAAACCATCTACTCTGATTGGTGAAATGTTTATGCAGACAGATGAGCCAAAATTAATACGTTATTGACGGCTTTTATTCATATGACCTGCTAAAAGATCATCAACGTCTTTGTCCACGTTGTGATAAATGAGGTCGTCGATGACAGCCATAAAGAATAATTGCTGCCTGCACCAGGCTTCAGAGTCCGTCTTTATCGACATAGGGAGCGGATAACCTTCTCCCAGAAAAAGAAAAAGTTGGCACTTATGGGTGAAATTACATGTTGCCGACATTTTCATCGGGATGTATCTGTTATCATCTAAGCACACCAACAGCTTTATTGCAAGAGTTGCCTTCATCTGATAGCGGCAATTGCTTCCCGCCATGTTAACGAATGCAACGCTTATATCTTTGGTATAAATGCAAGGAATTATTGATATTTGACTTTCTGGCTTCGCTTGTTTAAATTCAAGAAGGGAATTGTTTTTAATTAGATATGAAGACTGGATTTTTTTTTTCAGTTTCGTTCTTTTTCTGCCCCAATTGATGCGGAAAATTCAATTATATTTTCTGACCGTTATTTCTAAATGTTTCCACTACAGCAACCGAACCCTAAAATTAGCTGTTTTCAATTTTCAGTACCTTTTTTGTCGTACAACATAGGCTATTTACTGACAAACAGACAACTTATCATCTCTCTCTCTCTCTCTCTCTCTCACCTCTCTCTCTCTCTCTCTCTCTCTCTCTCTCTCTCTCTCTCTCTCTCTCAGGACATCATCCGCCGCAAATGCTGTCGCCAACTTGCCCATGCTATCACGTCGATGCTAAAGGTCTACTACGATGCCGCGGAGATTCACAACATTGCTTTCGCGTTGCAGCAATTAGCTTTACAGCTGATAATCGTGATATGCAAATATTATGGTCTTGGCTGAATATTTATGTGTGCTGCGTTGTCTCGGAGATATCTCGATACGGGCCAGGTCCCAACGCGAGGCCAAAACTACCTGTACTTTCGGTATCAACGATTTTTTTATTTATTGTGCCCTTGTAGAATGTCAATCTGTTCAGGGCAAAACATAATCTCATCGTGAAATGATTTATGGTTTGTTGTGTCTGGCGTGGAAGTGATGCGGGGAGTGTTTATAAACACCACTAATTATCATTCTGTCGGATCAAGATTTCGTCCTCATTTGTCTGTATGAAGTTTGAATGTGCCTCTTTTATTGAGATATCTCAGCATCGTTTTGTCTTAGAACGTTCATGAATGCGTATGTATACGTATGTATAGTGGCTTCAGCTAATAATATACAAGAGAGAGAGAGAGAGAGAGAGAGAGAGAGAGAGAGAGAGAGAGAGAGAGAGAAAGTGTTTTTGTGTGTGCAACAAACGTCATGCTTTTTCTTCTGCCTTCACTCTGAAAATTGATAACCCTAGGATTACACGGCTCAGTGACTATTTCTTTCCTTCTTCCACAAATCTTTTGAAATCCCTTCCTTCTGTTTTCCTGATTCTTATATCCTTCTTTCTTTAAGAGGCAGTCCTATCGTTTCTTGTACAGTTAACAAGGTAGAAGTAGAAAAGAGTGAAAATGGAAGGTCGGAGAATGGAAGCTGTTGATTTTTACAGACAAATAGGGACCAATGCACCGGGTGATGATAGAGAGAGAGAAGAGATAAGCCGCTGAACAGGAGCAAGAACGGTATCAGGGTTTTGTGCAAAAGATTTAGAAGAGAGCTTTGAATGCCAGGCATGGAATGTATGAAAGACTGTTGAGCCCACTCGCTTTTATGGAAGAGAAGTACTGATGATGAATATGAATGATAAAAACCGTAAATGCTATCGAGAAGAAATTAGAATGAAAAAAGTCGAGATATGAAACAGAATTAATAAAATGGTTTGCGGAGATAAAGTGATAGATTAGTGTTTTTGAGCTACGGTATTTCTGTCATGCAGAAAGAACGGGGAACAAGAGTTTCGTGAACAGGGTTTATAAGTCGGATGGGGAAGGGGTATTGCCAAGGAAGGATTTTAATGTCCATTAAGTGCAAAAGTACGTGCAGCATACAAGTGAGTAAGTAGTGTGTGTGTAGGTAGGGTGTATTGGCGGCTGATCAGCCACTTTTGTATATGTGTAAAGCTGCTGAAAATTAATCCCTACACTTGCAGTGTGTACTAAACAGAATTGTGGTCCTACTCAAAAAAATAAATACCCTATTCAGTGTCTCATATGAAACATTTTCTCGATTCATTATATAAAATGCGCACCTAACCATTGTCATTCTTCATGTCCATTGTAATACTGATTCTCAGCAAAAACCCTATCATCTGCTATGACCTTCATTCTTTGTTTTACTACATTTCAACATCCTTGATTATTATTTACTTTCAAAGTCACTTAGATTTATATGCAATCGGCCTGCCTCAATTGCATCATTAACAGATCTTCGTCTTTATATCTCATCAAATGTTCGATAAGTTTTCATTTTCCTTCTCTGCAACATTTCTTTTAAAATTCGCACTGTGATCACATTCTACAACGTTATTTCTTTACTATTATTTCTAATTGAATTCCTTATTCCACATGTGCGCAATACACGGAAGAAAATGCTCTCTTAAGTCTTTCTAGCAAGATGCGCTTAAATGTAAGGGATTCCGATTCTCAGCTTGATATTATGCATATTCAGTAACTCCTTTGATGTCCCAGTAGCAGAAAATGCAATACCTCCCAAAATGTCACGACTTAGGTAAAGTAGATGATATTTTCAGCCTCGGACGGAAACTTTAAACACCTCTACGCAGTAAATAAATTACTTTCCTCCATAAAGTTCAAGGTTGAGTTTGAGCATGGTGATAAATTTCCACTCTAACGCTTTAAAATAATCCAAGTAATTATCAGAATTAATGGACTTCGTAAAGTACAGTGGATGGCAAAACGTCACTTTCTCAATAAAGGAAGTTAATAATCATTTTATTCCCCTTTTTTTGTTTTTTGTCTCTGGTGTTTTAGCTCTTCATTTTGGCAGTCTTAGATAACAAGGATCATTAACCTACTTCTTGTTAGATTAAAATGAAAAGAACATAATAGAAAAATGGCGCACCACATTTTCAGTTCCCATAGCTATAAAAGATGTAGAACGTTCTTTTGATTCTATAGTAATATATAAATATATATATACATATATATAGACATAATATATATATATTTGTATATATTATATATATATATATATATACAGCAAGTTGTATGTATGTATATGTATTTATATATACATACATACAGATATATATATATTCAGTCTACTGAATTTTCAGTACATCCTTGAATTACAGAAATTTTTCATCAGATTCGTCCCCATTCCTTTTCTGTTTTGGAGTCACGTTATACGGCTTTAAAAATTATCCATCATTTATTTTGTCTTATGGCGCTTCTTTTATTTCGATATACGTATTGGTGCAACAGATATGTTATTCATTTTTTGCACATGTTTTTTGTAAACCAATGTAAATTTGAATCGAATGAAATATATACGAATATTCATAGACATTGCAACGTACTCGTGTGTGCATCTACAGTTTATATATATATATATATATATATATATATATATATATATATATATATATATATATATATATATATATATATATATATATATATATATATTTATATATATATATATATATCTTGTGTGTGTGTACGTATGATTGTATAACTTCTGTCACAAGAATTATGCGATATAAAATATGAGCACAGTATCTAGCCACAAGAAGTGTGGAAAAACGGAGCTCAAGACCTTTCAAGTTTACTCTTGGGCATTTTGGAGTAAAACTTTGCCGTACGATGAAGAAGGATCTTGTACCCCGCTGTTTCACTCCCCTCACGATTAAATACTATATATATATATATATATATATATATATATATATATATATATATATATATATATATGTGTGTGTGTGTGTGTGTGTGTGTGTGTGTGTGTATATTTATTTATGTGTGCTTGTGTGCATGCGTGTAGAATATCTTTAGGAATTACTAGGTTTAACTTCATCGTACTTTGCGATAACATTTCCATTAACTTGCCGTTTATTCTCTTATAGAAAATAAATCCAAAGTATACTATACCTTATTATTAGTAACACTGGGAAATGAAAACATCTTAGTAGAATACAACAATCTGAACACATAAACCAACTTTGAAGCGTAGATGATATGACAAGCATATATTATTTTGAATGTTTTATTTTCATTGAAGAAGTCTCCTAGTTGAATTACCACTTACTATCGATTTTATGCTTGTTAGCTAAACTTGGGTTACGCATATAATTTATACGTATAATACACACTTAACTATGTGTGTTCTCAGAACAAATTAACGGCATGCAATACCATTTTGATATCCTTATCGTATCGTTCGTGTTGCGTCTGCATTTAATTTACAGATCACTGTTATCATTTTGTGTTTACGACAGCGTTGTCTTCGTCCTTCCTATATTATTCTCTTTCATTCTTACTTGGGCGTTGAGAGGTCTTGGTGCATTTGATTCCTTATTTTGTCAGAATGTCTTTTTATTGTTCAGATGTAACTAATCTCTTAAATATATGGATTTATAGAAAATATCCTCCTCGTAGGGTTATCAGTTGTATATAACTCATAAATCTTGAATTCACTAAAGTATCCAGAATATTATATATATATATATATATATATATATATATATATATATATATATATATATATATATATATATATATATATATATATATATATATATATATATATATATATATATATATATATATATATATATATATATATATATATATATATATATATATATATATATAAATATATATATATATATATATATATATATATGTATATGTGTGTATACACATATATATATGTAAGTGTATATACACACACACACACATATATATATATATAAAACATATGTGTGTGTGAATTTTTATCACATCACCGTGACATTTTATATACAAAAATTAAGCTACAAATGTCGTTCAATATCCTATTTGCGCTAGTTCAAGACCATTTGGCTAAGAGATAGCCGAATGGTCATGAGCGTCGACTGGAAGTCATTGGTTCGTACTGTCAGGTGTTCGAGTCACTTAGATATCAAACCATATATCACTTATGATTCCCATTTGGTGATATTCTCGAACTAGCGCGAATTGGATATTGAACGACATTTGTAGCTTAATGTTTGTTTATATGTATATGTATACATCTATAAATATATATATATGTGTGTGTACACAGTGTAATATATATTATACATACATACATACATGCATACATACATACATACATACATACACGTATGCACACCAGGAATTCAAGATTATATGCGCAGCATTTATGTAGGGTATTAAGCAAAGATGATATCAGTTCATTCTTCTTTCTAACATCGATAAATCGCTTCATCTCTTTTGCTAATTCTTGACAAGTTAACGGACAAAGGAGCAATGGATATACATTATGCTTTCTGCTTCATGTCTCTTTACGCCTTCTCTGTTTTAGAAGCTTTCATCAAATCTGTTTATTTACAGGCTTTGTGTAGTCACTGTCAAGGTTTTATTTTCACTATAGAGATTTTGCACCTTTTTCGATTATTACTTATCTAAAATCGGTGTTGTTTTTCTTTCTCAAAATATTCTTGGCTCCTTGATAACTAATGAGGCTAATTCTTACTCTCGCATAGTATTCCTTGAGGATGGAATTGTATTGAAAAACTTATTTACGTAACCAAGATCTTGGACGATACAGTTTGTACGGAATATTGTAATTTTTTTTTTTTTTTTTTTGTCTTCAGACTGAATTATATTTTGTTTTATATTTGTTGAAAAAATTAAATTCAGGTTTTAGATTTTTGCATGGTTCATAATTTTTTAGATGATGAGTTGATCAATAGGGAATCTCCCACAGAAGCATCTTTCCGAGCGGCACTTGAGCCTGTTTAACGTTGCTTTGCAAACCAGATTTAACAAAACTCCTTTTTCTTACAATGACACAATAAATAAAGATTTTACTATCACAAAAGTTCAGTTCTTTATGTATTCTGTAGCCCAGTTCGGAGGCACTGTATCATAGTTTAAAGTTTCGTTTACAGATACCGAAACCTTAGTTACACCCTTATTGGCAAAACTAAATCTAAAACGATATCCTTCACGTAATATGAATTTTGGTTGGAAGGTAGGTGTTAGTAAAAGGTGATAGTATATCAGGCCGTCACTGAGTTGGCTCTGACCGTGAGCTTATACAAGCTTTCTTGGCAAAAAGATTTATATTTTCATTCCATTAGATTGTCATTGTTATGCGAAGCAGTTATTTTCCGTATATCCATAATATGCAGTTCATCATGATTAAATATCTTTTATGTAGAAGTACATGAATACTTGCTCTCTCTAATAAACAAAACCACAAATCCTTATTTTTCTAAGAGAAGTTAAGATTTAATCGAATTTCTAATGAATAACTATTTAATTTGTTTCTGTCATTCATTTATTGGACAACAATTCCCGTAAGAAATGGTACATCGTCTCCTACCCATAAATAGTTTTCTGCTACGAAAACCTCAGAAATTTATGATTTGGTTACCGATTACTTTCCTTATCTGTAATCATCTCCTTAGGTTATACATTTTTCTTAGTTATTATAAAAAATCTGAAAACATTCCAGTTAATAAAAACAGAACAGGACAATGCATTTCCTCCACGGGAGGAACAAAGAACGAGATTTATCCCAAGCCTAACAAAGCTGCCTCATTGTAGCCGTTGCGAGTGTTCGTTCGCTGGCCAACACATCCGCTCGAGCCGATCGATTCGTTCGTTATGGTAAATGTCATTGTGGTTTAATACCGGGTGGTGGTAGGGCTTGTTCTTTATCTATTCATGTTAACCTTTAGATCTCTCTCTCTCTCTCTCTCTCTCTCTCTCTCTCTCTCTCTCTCTCTCTCTCTCTCTACACAAACACACATACACACACTTTTCCGTGAGTAGGAAACTCCCATAAGGTGAGGAATCTGTGCATAGCGTGCTTTTGAAGTTATCGTACGCCCATTCAAAGATAATACAAACGTACTGCCAGTAGTAAATATATTGGATTAACGAAACTTCCTGAACAATTAATGCTCTTAAGTTTTAAGGGTCTGTGGAAGTATCTATGGCTTTCTTCTGGGTGCTGGATGGAAGTTCCCTAATGGTGAAGTTTGTTACTATGATTATTTTTAATTATAATTAGGAAAATGATTAAGAGGATTTGATTTCTTATAGTATTTATATATTCCAGTGATCATTATTTTACAGTAAGAACGGTACAAAAGTAATAATGATATGAAAGACGATAACGTCGTAATAAAGGATTAGTCTTAATCCAGATATGAAATGCAACCACTATACGCCAACGTATTAAAGATTGCACCAAAAAGTATCTGCAGCGTGTATTATATTACAATCGTCACCAGTTTTACATCACTGCATTATATTCCAAATATATAATATTAGGCGAGACATTTTAACACCTACGCAACCACCTGCGCTCGTACAGAATCTAGTATCTAATTTATCATATTGAAAAATTGTATTTCAAGAGCTAATGTAAAAACATTACATATAATTATACTCTCTTTATATTGTTCCATACATACTGGCAGCATTATTTTGACCAGTATTTAGAAGTGAACTTTCGTTGCAACCATGTGGTGTGATTATTGAACGAAAGGAATAAGAAAAATATATGAGTTAAGATAAATGAAGTCAAAATCTGACATGAAACTTAAATAATTTAAAATGAATTGTATATATTAAAAATCATGCCTTCACGAAGCCGACGCTTTTTTTATGACTAAAATCTGTTTTGCCGTTAATGTTCATGGCTATTATATTACCAATAGAATTTTGTTTGTGTCCTCATTTTTTTTTTCCTGCGTACTTCATAAGTATCTGAGGTTTATTCAGTGCATCACGTGTTTTGAAAAAATTATCGTAATAACTATAAGCAATATTAGGTCCATGGATTTTTAAAAAAGTGTATATAAAACCAATGAGAAACCTTTCAAGAATATTTCCATATTTTGCTAATTTGTATAGATCTGAAAGAGCCTGGTAAAGACGTCAAGCCTCATGAGTATTTTATATAATATAAAAATAGCTTTTTCAAAACTTCATAATGAACGCTCTAGAAAGTCAAAATTTTGAGTTTCATTTGTATACCGGGAACTTTTCTCATAAATAGGAGTATAACAGCCCATGCCATACGGCAAAGTATCTTGCAGTTTATATGTGATATATATACTGTATATTATATTATATATATAATAAATATATGTATATATGTGTGTATATGTAAATACATATATATATACATATATATATGTATGTATGTATATGTATATATATATATATATATATATATATATATATATATATATATATATATTATATATATATATATATATATGTATATATATATATATGTGTGTGTGTGTGTGTGAAATAAAACTAAAAGAAAATACCTCAGGACTTTCTAATTTTATTAGAAAGCCATCTCCACATTTAAGAATACAGCTAACAAAGGTCAGCAATATAAGGTCACAGATAACAATAACAACTGGTTAACAGCTACATACGTATGCATAATATTCTTTAAAAAAATTATACTTGGTGGAAAATGTATTTACTCAAATCATGAAACAAAATTAGCAATTCTTAAAATATTTACCGGCTTGCTTTAATGTTCTGAAGAACTTTTAGAATATTTATGCGTTCCAAACAATTAAATGCGTCACCTTTTGTCATGATAGAGATTTTGGCCACTCTGTCGACAGGCATTTGGGTAAAGAAGTTTCTAACGCTCTTCAGTACACGGCAAAGTGTTAGTTGAAGGGTGCTTTATTAACTCCTAGAAACATTATTGAGCGATGGCCTTTTTGGTTGACAAATTACTGAAAATCTTATTCTTGAAGATTCTAATTATATATATATATATATATATATATATATATATATATATATATATATATATATATACACAATATATATATATATATTGATATATAGATATATAGATATAGATATAGAGAGAGAGAGAGAGAGAGAGAGAGAGAGAGAGAGAGAGAGAAAGGAAGCTTGTGTAGGTATGTACCCAGCCTAAATGAATGTGTCATCACGTTTTCAAAAATATAACGTAAATGACATGTATATATGTTTGCATCCATATACATCATGGCTGTGTCTGATAAAACGAGTTCTAATTATTTCTGTTACAAAGTAACCGAAAACTGATTGATACTTACTGAGATATTTTTATTGATACAGAACTAAGATATAAACAAACGAAAGGACGAAAAGGAAATGAAGACTTGAACATTTTTCCAATGAGATCGTGACAAAAAATTTGTACATGTGGTTTTTATTTAAGAAAGGACATCCCAAATTTTTAATATTCTCCATGAGTAAACTTTTTTCTTTGAGTAAATAGAAAAAAGGCTATAAAACCTCAAAATAAAATTACATCGTATTATAATTTATAGTAATATAATTTTACATTATAGAAATTAAGAATAATCTTAAAGAAGCACGAAAATTCACGATTCTAATTGATCCCTTGCATCAGTCAAGTTTCCTTGGATACAATAGTTTCATAGTACCTCAAATCTCATTATAATTTTACTACTACAACATTTGCCAAGATATTTCTGTATCTCTTTCTCACCAGCCAAGGCGAATGTGGCTGACGACCAACAGCAATACAGTTTTATAAATCCTGCGCCTTGCACCTGTGCAATTCGACTCTAACTGTCTTTTGTGCGTGCGTGCTTGCGCTTTCTGTTGCAAGGCTAGTCAGAGGTACAGGTGGTGCATTTCCACATTCCAAGAGTCTGAATTAATATAGGTCTGACTTAATTATGTTCAGGTGGCCGATGAATTCGTATGATAAATGAGAGGCTCCGTTTCATTCGGTTGTCGGTGTTCATACATCATAGAGATATATCAACTTGATCGGGCCTTTTGTTCTTCTGTTTACTAATATGCGTATTCGAGAATCGTCCCGTAATCAGTTTCTACACTAAGTGCTCTCTTGGGATGTTGACAGCCCCGTTAAAAACACGAATGAACGATATTATTATTTCAAATTTTTATGAGTTTCATGCCTTGTACCGATGAGAAAGTAGACTCATGTGTTTAGATCATTAAATTTTCTCTTCACTTTCTTTTGTTTATGTTAAAATATATACTGGGTTTTACGATTAAGATTACATCACGCCTTTAGCTCATACAAATTAAAAGTCAAGGATTACCAAATACTGTTTCATATACTAGCATGCGTTCGTGATTGTACACGCACAAGTACAGGTGCTAGAACATACAGAACACACACACACACACACACAGTACTGTATATTATATATATATATATATATATATATATATATATATATATATATATTTATATTTTATATATATATATAATATATATGTATATATATATATATATATATATATATATATATATATATATATATATATAAGTGTGTGTGTGTGTATGTATATATGTGTGTGTGTGTGTGTTGTTGGGGAGGAGGAAGGGGTAGAAATCTTTAGCAAAGAAAGATTTGTCAGAAATATATTCTCGAATGGCGTGTTAATGCGACAAAGTAAATGAGGTTTGAGATTTGTTTTTAGGCACACATGCTAAAATGAGTATTTGGAGACCTTTAGCTCTATTTAAGGAATATAATAAATATTCTGTGCTATATTTTTTGGGGATATTGATTATAGAAATAGATAATTAGCACACGTGATACAGTTCTGTATCCAGATAGAAACTTTTTAAATTTAACTGCTAATGCTGTTCCATGCAGACATTTTTATCTCTCGTTTGTCTTTGTTTACTTGTAATCATTGTAAGGAATGTGAGAATGCAAGTGAGCGAGACTTTTATTTGTTTGCAGTTGCTCTAGTAGTCACTGCTACTGCTCGTGACACTTGTTTCACAAGTTTCACAATAATCAGTACCAAATACAGTAATTGTTTTGTACATTGTGGCCTCTATTAGAATAACCTTCATTACCCTTGACGCTTTTATTCAAGTTATTGACCTTATTGTCACTTCAGTACATACTCATCTCTCTGTATTCTTATCTAAGCCTGCTCAGTCTAACTTATCTTTCCAAAAGCCCTTTAGCCAAACAATATCAGTTGTTGCTACCCACTGCCCTTCTTCACGGGTATAAAGGTACAAGAACAGCTGGACCTCCTCCTCTACCCTCTGTTACAACACACACAGGCTTTAACTGGCATTAATAAAATACCTGCGACTGGGTATGATCCAACTGGCAGGTAGAGCATTTTGGCAAAGCTCTCAGACTCACGCTCCCTCACAAGCATGACCGCTCACCCTCTGAGAAAGGGATATCACCTAGCAAGGACACAGAATTGATTGAAGGACGTTTTGTTACAAATTGGTGTTGCAAGTGCCTTGGTAATTTACGGTGGAAATTTCACAGGGAACATAATATTCAAACACACTCTGATTTGTGTGGCCAGTGCTTGCTAATGATGCGCTTACGCAAACGGGCACCAACAGATGCAACTAGATCCTCATACAATAAACATGCAACAGACACACTGATATACACAGAAGGTATACATAAGAAGTAATATACTCACAATAAGAAGTAATGTACTCACGATTAGAAGTTCGTATATTTACACCCACAAGATCTTACGGACGAAATATAAAATAAACGTAATAATTTATAATAGAACACATAAACAGATTTTACGTTCAACAAAGAAGAAACGAAGCACTGAAATAGTAATGTAAACCTTCGCATATACTGTAGATCTACTCAGAAGAAAGCAGAGAAATGTAAAATCCTTCTGGAGGGTAGAAACTTGTTTATCTTCTTTACTTGAAAACGTGATCACAGGCATTATGAGAGAATATGCCGCGTAATTGTGATGAATCTTACGGACATACTTTTGGATAATGTTTGTCATTATATTCAGTATTCTTAAATTTATTCAGTTACGATATTGTAAATAACAACAATTTATATATATATGTATATGTATATGTATAATATATGTGAGTGTGTTTTTGTTTATATATATTATTATGTATATACATGGTGTGTATATATATATATATATATATATATATATATATATATATGTATATATTATATATATATATATATATATATATATATATATATTATATTATGTATATACTGTATGTAAGTATGTTTGCATGTATATTGATCATCTGATGCTTCAGACTGTACCTTTGAGGGGAAAGGTTTTTCACATCTTCGAATAAAATAATGATAATATTTAGTAGTAATTTCAATACCAACAGTAGTAGTATTCATGAAGAATTTGGTCAGTCAAACAGCAAGCAAGAAGCAACGAAGGTACTCAAAAGAACAAAAATGTTAAGACCGTGAAATTATAGTAGTTTTCAGGGAGGAATTCGTTAACATTTTTCTCGGTTTAAGCAAGCTTACCCTAAGATACAGCGCCTTCCCAACGCTTCATATTCAGTGATTTCCATAGTTAATTAGTTGATTAAGTTGTGACAAGTATTGGGTTAGGATGTAAGATCAGTGTTACGGAGAAAGGTGGCTAAAATTTATGAATAATTTGAAAGCATTTATTGTAAGACATTTGTGGGGTAGCGTTTATATCTTCATTCACTTGGATGGTTACGTCGGTGTATCATGGCTGTTTATTCATTCTTTATTGCCAGATTCCATTAATTATTAATTCAGTCATTGGTGTTACACAACCATTTACAACGGTAAATTTCTTGGTGCACTGTAATGTCATTATGGCTCCCAGAAACATTGCTTTCTAGCCCTCCAACGTTCTTAACTTTTCAATTTTCACCAGAAGTGCATTGCATTGCAGTACAGCAGATCAGCACAGTACTACAGAACAAAACAGTATCAACTAGTAAAACTGTGCAGTACACTGCAGTGTAGTGAAGTATCCTGAAGTGCAAGAAGTGGGTTGATAAAATGGAAGTCACTTCTACATCATTTTTATCTTGTTCATTAAAACCTGTCCTACTTCCTGAATCCGGATGATGATGATGATGATGATTATTATTATTATTATTATTATTATTATTATTATTATTATTATTATTAACCTTATTATTATTATATATTGTTAATGGAGGGCCTTAGATAAAAAAAGTAAATTATTATTATTGTTTGTAATATTTGCATTATTGACCTGAGATTTTCTCTTTGATGTTTAAAATGATTATGAATAGCTATAGATCCATATTTCTTCTCTGGAATTTCACTTCGCTTACGTGGACAATTCAAAGACAGCATTGAAAGTGGATTTAATAGGCTATGATGCCTCTGTAGAGGGGAGAAAATTGTCAGTGTAATTCTCATGCTTGCAGGCATTAATGGAGTGTCCTTCCCCCTAGCTGCAAAAGAGCAAATTGTTTTGTTATCCTAACAGTTGCTCTATAGAAGACTGGTGAGGTTTCTCCAGTTACACCTTGGACCGAGAATTTCATTCCATTGCTGAATGACCGTATATGGTTATGGCCTTTGGCCCAAATAGATCCAGAACTCTTGATGT
This sequence comes from Macrobrachium rosenbergii, assembly GCF_040412425.1. Classification (NCBI taxonomy): domain Eukaryota; kingdom Metazoa; phylum Arthropoda; class Malacostraca; order Decapoda; family Palaemonidae; genus Macrobrachium; species Macrobrachium rosenbergii. The sequence continues at coordinate 18,207,709 of NC_089793.1, read as the reverse complement.
GGGAATGAAAGCTCCAGATAGCCATGCATGTTACTGCAGCATCTCTCTGACACCCTAACAGCCACCCTCCCAGCCACCCTCCCTTTCCAGAATAGAATAAAAATATGCTTCACTCTATCAAAAAAATAACTGATTGGATGGCTTTCAACGTTGCTCCAGTAAACATAGGATAGTATATATTATTAAATCTTTGTGAAGGGATTTATATATGCGTAAATGTCAGAGATTGCAATCCAGCTGGCAACTAGCCAAACTGGTTTATGTGTTTGTTAAAATCCATAAAAAGATATTTGGGAAAATCAGAATTGTTTCAACAATTCAAAAATGCGTCAGTCTATTATTATTATTATTATTATTATTATTATTATTATTATTATTATTTTTTTATTACATCCTTAAGCAAATTGTTATTGATACCTTTTAACAACCTTGATGTGCGTCAGATTATGATAAATTGAGGTTGACCTCTGACAGATGCCAAGAATCATGACAACTTGAATGATATGACTGCAAAGACATGCTTCTTACTATATAACTTTAAAATATACCCTTCCCCTATCCAGGTCCCTGTGGGCCATGGCCCGACAGGTGACCCAAATTGGCCTGGTTTTCAGGTGGGCCATTTTAATAGATTACAATAAAAAATTAACTATATAAAAATAAGAAATACAATAAAACAAAAGAAATAAAGATCTAAACTTCAGTGTTAAAGACAAAACTGTAACCTCATCACATTGCCCTAACAGCCACCCTCCAGAACTTTAGGGAAAATTAATGCTGGTAATTGCAATGTTTGAAATTTTTGTGAAGTTGTTAGTTGTGAAAAGAACTAGATCCTTGTCTTCAAAAAATAATCAACCACCTTCATTGGGTCATGAATTTTCCAGACTTTGATCTTGAATCCAGTAGATCTGTCATTAATAGCAGATAGTTAATATTGAGCCAGATTCTGTTGTCCTGGACTAAGATGAATACTTGAAAATGATATCTGTAAAGTGTCAGAGATTTGCAATCCAGCAGAATTGGCAACTAGCACTGAAAACACTGGCCTTTCTCCTCCACTCACTTATGTCAGGCTTTTTCCCTGCTTCAAATCAAAACAAAAGCAAGAAACCGCTTAGAGGTGAAATCAGAATTGTCTTGTCCAAATAACCTGGAAAAATGCTGTAGATATGAAACAAGTATTATCTTATTAGCTGCCTAACCTATTAGTGGTTACTTGAACAGCAGAGAAGTTATTTATGTTTATCTATTGGCCATGTTTCAAGCCATGCTGTAGTATGAATTTTATTTACACAATCAAAGTTCAGTCATTGATTTCCATTTTTAACTATCATGAAAATTTCTTAGATGCATTTACATATAATCATTTATGAAAATTCAGGACGCGTTGAAACATATTAAGAAATGTAAAAAGTTCATGACAAAATTTGTTTTATTATGAAGATAATTTATATGCAAAGACATAGGCCATGAATATTAATATATAAAGTGGGCCATTTAAAAAGTATAAGACCACTGCCCTAATCAAATGAGATTGTTAATTTTTATTGAAAGTTTTTCTTAGAATATAGTAATGTAAATTGCATAAAAGCTTGATTAAATTTGCTGAAAGTTTTTCTGAGAATATAGTAATGTAAATTGCATAAAAGCTTGGTTAAATAAGATCTTCTTTGACAGTGGAATTTCCCAGTGGGAGTTTTTACTTCAGTATCTGCTTTTATTCTTGTGTGTGTGTGTGTGTGTGTGTATGTGTATATATATATATATATATATATATATATATATATATATATATATATATATATATATATGTATACATATATATATATATATATATATATATATATATATATATATATTATATATATTATATATATATATTATATTAACGCCCTTGACGGAAGCTCACGCTCAGTGCCAACCATCAATATCGTCTGCAAGATATTTACTGCCTGCCCAAAAAAGTGAATATTCGTGGGTTTGCAAGAGTCACTTCAGTGTTCAAAGAGCGTAAATAAATTTGATGAGAAGCGTTTCAGAATGAGTATCAGATTTTAAGCATTGAACGAAAACTTTTTAGTCAGAAAAAAGAAAAAACAGTATCGGTTTTTCCATATGTTTTGGTAAATTATTTCCCAGCGCTTGCTTAGGAGTGGAGGAATAACAGATGAATTAGATCGGAAGACTATGAATGTCGTCCATTATCTGTTCAAGAGTACATGGAGAGTTCTGCACTCCTGTTCCATTTAGTAGTGACTAATGTCCGTAGTTCCAGGGCTTATACTCCGAACGTGAAGAAAAACCGATAATCTTTAGCATTGTTCAGCTCATTCCAATATTTTATCCAATAAAAGTTAACTTTAGAGATTTGCTAATTTTTTCATTAGTGAAAATATTAATGGTCATTCTTATATATTCGTTTTTTTAATCGTCTTGAAAATAATAAAGACTTTAAAGGGGAAGTTAAAATGATAATTTTAAATGAATTCTCTACAGTCATGAAAAATTGCTATGATTTCTCTGAAGTGAGCGTCAGTCATTATTCCTACCTTATGCTTCAAATAATACCTTGAATAATATGAACAGTGAAGGAATAAATTTTGTTATTTATGAGTATGAATAAAGGGCTTAAGCATATAATACCTGAGTCGCTTAGAACATTTTTCACAATTTGTTTTCCAGAATTAGCATTCCAAAGTCATTCATGTTATCTATCAGACTTTTGAGAAATTTGAAAGGTATTTGCGTGATTTCAATCACGCAATAGAAGCATTTCTCCTTTTATTTTAAAATCTATATGTGAAAGAATGGCTAAGCAATACTGGTTAATTTAGTGCACAATCAACCATTTTTGTATTTATTTTACATCTCGTTAAGCAGCCTAAAAAAGGTTAATGTACGCTTTCAAGCGTACACACACACACATATATATATGTGTGTGTTTGCATGTGTATGTATGTATGCATAAACACTTAATTAATGCCTGGTTATTTACAAGTTACGTTAAATTTTTTAGCTGGTTGTCTTTCTGAAGAAATTTGGACAATATAACGTCCTTCTAGCAAGTACTGGTAACTTTTGAAAGTAAAGGCATCCCCTTTTCAATTTTTTTTAAATCCTGAGATTTTAATTCATCACAGATAATTATTTTTATTATATATTTTACATTTTAAGTGATCACTCTGAGGAGGGCTTGTGAAGCCCTGAACCGTTTGTGGTAGAACAAACGGTATTTAGTCTCAATAAAGGGAGTAGCCTTATTGCCATGCAAATGAATGCCGTAAAATGGAAATGAAAATACCAATATTGATAAAGAAAACCGTTCAAAGAACTATCCGGTCCGAAAAGACAATTATTGGCAGACATCTGCGACTAGCACCTGATGTTCGCAGAAATTAAATGAAATAAAAAGAATGGTTGGTTTTCCTGGGTGTTACAGAAACAGTTGGTAGCAGGACCGGACTCAGGGGGAAGTTAAAGGTCATTCCACCAAACAGAAATTACAAGAAAGGTCATAGAACAATACACTGACATCTGTATCACACAGACTTTTATACCTTTTTTGTACGTACGTTTTTTTAGTGATCTCTTTTTATGAATTATCTTTGGTATGTCAGTAATTTTTTTTTTACTTCCTGCAATTCATGGAAGACATATTGTTGTATATGATACTTATGGCAAGCACCGATGGATAACTGATGTCTAAGTTTGTGGTTTGGGATGCAAAAAATCATGTTGATATCGTTCAGTCACTGTTTCTGTTATAAACTTGTAATGCTTTAGTAGAATGAAAATAAAGTTTAACTTGACAAAAACCTATCATTTTTATTGATACAGATAGAGCTGTTACAGTTGTACAAAGCTGCTTCCAAATGCTACGTAAATGAGTGTTTTTCCCCAGCTGCTTGGCCACAAAAATTTGTAAACATATCTTTCGAATATGCGGATCAATGTTTCGATTTGTAACCAATACTCTCAACTTACCTGATCACAAGTTATCGATAAATGGGTGCGGAGGCTGGTCTAGAAGTTTATCTCATTCCTATAGAATGAAAAACAAATTTAAAATCTTTTGTTTACACGCGTGTTTGGCATTGGTTCTTGTGTGAAAAAGTTATCTCATAAAATAAAGAATTTGAATAAGTTTTTTCATGAAATAAAGGATTCCTATCAAATATCTCCTAAAAAAGAAAAGGTTGATAGGGTTATTCAAAAACTCAAAGTTGTCAGATATTTGATAGGAATCATATATATATATATATATATATATATATATATATATATATATATATATAGTATATAAATATATATATAATATATATATATATATATATATATATATATATATATATATATATATATATATTTATGTATATGTATATATACATGTGTATGTGTATGCATGTATGTATATATGTGATACTACAAGGGAAACTACTGAAATTTCTATATGTAGACGAGATAATGACGAATGGGAGGGGCAGAAAATTTGATGACTCAGACTTAATTGGACGAGAGCTATGAGAAAGCACAAGAGACAGGAGTGGCGGAATTTCGTGGAGGCCCTGTTTGTCATGTGGCGTTGGAGGCAATTACGATGACATAAATATACATATATTACTATTATTATTATTCAGTAGATGAAACCCATTCATATGGAACAAGCCCACAGAGGCCATTGACTTGAAATTCAAGCTTCCGAAGAATATGGTGTTCATTAGGAAGAATTAAGGGGAAGTAAAGTGAAATACAGAAGGAAGAGATCCCACTTATCAAAAAAAAAAAATAATGAATAGATAAATAGATAAAATGCAAGAAGAATAGTATTAGGGTACCAATGCATTGCGTTTTCGCTTGAACTTCTGGTGAAGCAGAGGCTGACGAACATCTCAATTACCCCTTTTCCATTCTCATTGTAAGCTTGCTTAAGAAAGAGGAATCCATATAGGGCAACCACTTATGGTGGGCCTTGGGAACCCAACTTCAGATACCAAAGGCTTTGGAGGTCCATTTGGGTCTTAGCTGCATTGCCTTCGGCCTCTTGAGTTTTCATTCAATCCGTGTGGTTTCATCTCACTTAGCTTTCAAACTTCTTTAACGTTAATTTGCTCCAGTTTTTCTCCTTTCCGAACAAAACCTTTGGATAAGCCCAAGGGAACCGAGAAATGTGACACAGTGGTGTTGTTATTCTGCTTTGTAATGATAATAAGAGAGAAGAATTAAGGACGAACGTTTGCTAGTGAAAAGAGTCTGAAGGTTTTACTATCGTGTTGTGGCAGCATACCGTTAAGAAATCGAAAGCATTGCTAACTGGTTGATTGCACAGCACGATAGTTATATCTGCAGGCCCATTGACCTCGGTTGTAGTGGTAATGCATTTCCCAAATCACTGACATATGTATACACATACCACACGCTCAGGTTTTACTGCAGTTTTCCCCGATATGGATCTTTACGTAGCATTAAGTAAATAGAAAATCTTCACAGTATATTGTCGACTACAATTTAGATCTGATTTTTAGAACACTGACTTCGATTAAATCTATACTTTATTCACAAAATCGTTACTCGAAGTGGCTGAATTTTGTCACGTATCCCGGAGATCATATGAAATAGCTCAAACCAAATGCGTCCTTTCTCTTGTCAATAGATCAATTTGGAAGTGACTATTTATGTGGCAATTGCTCCAACTTAGGCAACGAAAGTTATGTAAATTCATTTCAGATTCCTGAGAAGACTCGTGACTGGATCGGAAATATATCCAGATAACTTTTCTGTGCCATCCTATTTGCGACGCTGATTTGAAGGTCGAGTCCTTTTTTAACTCCTCTTGGCTTTTGCATTTCCCATTTATATATACTTTTCATCTAGTTACGTAAAAATGCTTTTGGAAATTTCCAGATTGTTTTTTGAAAGTAAATACCAAATGCAATCCGAATGAATTTAGATGTATTTAAGGGATTGACAGTTCCCTTATGGTCAGTTTTCGAAATATTAAATCGTAGAATAATCGTTCCTCCTGGCCTACTATATTTTTTGCTTCTGCCTACGTGTAATAGTGGAGAAAAGGTTTTCATATTAATTTGGTCAGTGTCAATTTTAGAACGATCTAGTATTACAAAATAAAAAATGAGGTAAACGCTGATACTTATTCAACTATAATGTTTATATATTCTGAAAAGGTGACTTAAACATTTAATCTGTATTGTGAGAGGCAAAGAAAAACAGATAGTATAAATGTTAATCTATAATAAACGTCATTTCTCTGAACACCCTGATGTTATTCAAAACGTGAAGTGAAAATAGCTACCATTACCTGAAATGTAAAGTAAGGGTATTTTCATCATTTTAATCGGGAATGTCACTTTTCATTACTTCTTACAGTAAAATGGGGGAAGTTATTACAGTGAGATAATATTGGAATAAAAGTACTTGCAAACTATCTTAAGGGATATAAAAATTGCTTAAATGTATTAAAAAAATAATTAATTTCTTAATATTAATATTGTAAAAAAGGATATTGTTACAGTAAGCTGCAAGAGCTTAAGAATTCATCACAGTAATTGCTTTTATCATTTTAAGAAATTATAATGAGACGATAAATCATTGCAATAGATTATAACACTGAAAATCGTTAGTATAGGGAATTTGCATGTAAAAGTCGATTCTGGAGGGAATGCACACTTTTATAACCTGGAACAAAAGAATGTATTGTTTAAAAGTGTAAGCAAATAATTACCGTTAACAATTAGCGTTCAATTTGTAGATTTTCCAAAAATCATTCTATTTCAATTTGTTTCTACTGTCAGAGCTTCTAGAAAGCAGCCGATGCCGAAGTAGAAAAGTCGGGGCTGCTGACTGGGGTTTGAACTTTCGAATCGGAATCGTGATTCATCCGATTCGATCCATTTGGGATTTATAATTCACGGGTGATCCCATTGCAACGCCGTCGATGATGACGCCTCGTCTCTGATTCTTTCGGAGGAATGAAAATGAGTCCTGTTTTTCTTTTGATGAATAAGAAAGTTTCGTGGCATTTGTTTCTTCGCGGCTAATGAGCTTTAATCAGAAGACTTTGCATCTTTCATTTCAATTCCTGCTCAGCATTTCGGCACATCTTTTTTTCTATCGCACATTTTATTGAATTTTATACAGAGTATATATAGTATATATATATATATATATATATATATATATATATATATATATATATATATATATATATATATATATATATACAATACTGGAATAATTCTATCATCTATTTTTGTATGCAGGAGGAGGATTTAAACTGCAATATGGTATTTTCTATGAGATTCTGGAAGGTTACAATGATGGTATTGCGTAAGGGATTCCGAAAGGTTATAAGGTACGCACTCAGGAACGGCCAGAGGTTGACGAAATTTAAGTTGACACAAGATCAACAAACTGCTGTAGTAGTAGCAGTATTAGCAGTCACTTCACTGATATCAATTCACTGATATCAATAATGTAGATAATGACAGTGATGACCTTCAATTCTGTCAAAGTATTTAATGCAGTATCGCCTACAAAGTAAAGCTACGTCATTCTTGGCAAATTATATTTAAGCAAGACTTGGAAATATCAGCTTTAGGGGGATTATTTTTTGTGGCTTATGAACGGAACTATAATATGAGCACTATATGCTTGTAACGTTGCAGTGATGACTGGCTTTTTTCATGGATCATTGTATTATATAGTGATAATGGTGCTTCTTGTGCCCTCCGAAGTCAATTCTCTCCAGAATAATTGTACTCCTGAATACTGTAATTTCTTTATCAGATAAATATCAGTGTATTTGTCATAAGAATCTCTCTCTCTCTCTCGTGGGGCACTTAATCCTTCTGTTATTTTTCTCCCTCCTCACCTTCAGAATTAAGTCATTAGGACGAATTCGTAGGCATAGGGATCTCATATGCAATGAATTTCAGTGAATTATCATTTATGAATTCCAGTTTGAGTGCATCCCATAAACTTTTCTTTCAGAAATATATTGTAAGAAAAAAATTTTCTGTATTTTATAACATTTCATTTTTCTGTTTTGTTTCAGGCCAGGCAATAGTTGATTCCCATACAGAAGAGTATATTGTGTATTCCAATGGGATTGTACGAGTATCGAGGCGGGCAAAGAGAAACATTTTATACGAAATAATGATTTCTCTCCTGCTTTGAGGCATGCAGGGAAGAAGGTAAGAGTATTGTATTTCACTTTTAAGGAGATGGAAGACTAGTTAAATTGCCTAATTTTTAAACAAGTTGATGTCCATTTTAATTGTCCGTAGATTGTCATCGAAAAATTCCATAGTTCAGTTTGATGTAGCTCAGTCAATTCCTTGCCAAGTCTGTTTTAAGAGTACTGAGTCTAATACCCTCTCAGGTGCTTCAGTATGACATTAAACTTAACAATATTAAGCATGCTACTATAAATAATTCAAGCATTGATACGTAGTTGTGGTGTGAATAGTCGACAGGATTTCTGTTTTGAGATGTCAATGAATTCATTCGCATTCAATTTCTTTTCATTTTCTATTTTCTTATTTTTGCAAACTAACATTACCGAAGGCTTCTTTCTATTGCAATATATATTTGTTTATCTGCTGGTGGTGACGTCGATCTTGAAAGGGCTCACGTGCTAATTAATTTGCTGAAAGGCATTTCGAAACCTTTATAAGTTTGTCGTCTGTAACACTTGGGAACCGAACGGAAATCTACAGACGATCTTTTTCCTTCAGCTCTGTGAAGGGTAGGGGTAAACGCCAGTTCATGTTCTGAACAAAGAAAGAAATTATTTATTGTCATGTTAAATGAATGTTTAATTAACTGCATGATCTGGAATAGGGAGTAGATATTCTGCAGTGGGGACACAGGCTGCTCTATAGGACAAGAAGCCTGCCCTCTGAAACAGCATGCCCCTCGCCATTTATCTCCATTTATCTCATCATCTCACTATTTCTATTTCTCTATCTACACTTTCCATTTATCAATTCATTATTTCACACCGTCAGTCTAGATCTATTCTTCATCAACGGGAGACCTGATTTCTTATGTGTTTGGGTTGATATTCATCTCGGTTTAGATGGCATTTATGGGCCGTAAAATATGCATTGCAGCGTATAACAACAATTAACACATTAATTTTATCTGCTTTCTACATACGTGTTTCTGGTAGGTCAGTGTGTCTTCACCTAATATAGAGTGATCGTCGTTTATTAAATTGATTTTTTTTTTAAATATAACTGCCTATATATTGGTTTTAGTCTGAATATTTTAGTCGATTTTCATAATTAAAAGCTAGGTATGTAAAGTAGCCGCGTTATGAACAGTAGTTTTCCATTTTATTGATTCGTACTGTGTCCATAAAATATGTAATCATTTCTCACCAATTTGCTTATTACTGAGAATAGCTGCAAATTGATATATTTTCGTTAACTTGTTTTAATCTTTTATTTGAAAAGTGGTAGCACGTTATCAATTTCGCCATTTGTTTGAGCCTCTGTGAGTTTCATTGAAGAAACATCCGCTTAGAGCTGTAATTATCACCATATCTTAATAATTCTTTAACATTAAGCAGGGTTCTTAATTGATTACTAGGCTCGACGTGAAAATGCGATTCAAAGTTCTAGTTCAGTTCGTAAAAGAATTTGTTCAATGTTATGAGTTTCTCCACATATCACACACACATTCACACATATATATATATATATATATATTATATTGTATATATTATATATATATATATATATATATATATATATATATATGATGTGTGTAAAAGTGTATGCATATAAACCATCTGTCTATACGTATGTATGTATTTAGTTTTGTCAATATATGTCAACAGAGATATGTATATTATATAATTACTAAGTATATATTATATATATATGCATATATGTGTGTGTATGCATGCTTAGGAATGCGCATTAAGGTATTTTGCCAGTAATTAGAAAGCGAGCTGTATATATGTGATACATTTTGATACCCAAGTACTATATTATTTCGTGCTCCGATTATAAGTATCAGACCTCTTTCCCTCTTAGAATTTCCTTAGCAATTTGCAAATACATCAGTGGATAGCAAGTTCCTTTGTAAAGTAGATTAAACAATCAAACGGTAGCCACTTTTGGGCTGGTAAACCATGTTCATTTTATAAATTATTTTTGTAATAGTTCATTTACTCATTTTATTGTCGAGACTTTCTGTGTATTTTATATTTTGAATGTTGATAGTTATTGCTAGAATTAAATCGCTGCTTTGTTTTTCTGTTTTATCTAGACATTTTGAAATTCACTTTTCGTTAGCTGATTGTCGCGTCTTTTCTCTGCCTTGTTCTCATTCACTATCATAAGAGTCTGTCTGCTTCTGTCATGCCCCGTCCTCTGTCTTTTTATTATTATTATTATTATTGTTATTATTATTATTATTATTATTATTATTATTATTATTATTATTATACGCTTTTATTTAAATTGCTTTTTTGTTTATTTATTTATTAGTTTGTCTAGATCAAATCTTTTAACTCAATTTTCGACCTGTTCCCTTCGTCCGATGGACTTGAAATTCTGCATGGTTACTCAACCCTGGTGACAATACACCTACATGATCATTAGGTCAGCAGTGACCTCTAGTGACCCTACAGTGTCCTCTCCCAGCATCTCAAGATTTGTATGAAGTGAATATCTCTTCGGATTTTTCATACCTTCTTTGACTCGGTCGAATAAGTTTAAAACTCTACGGATTTTTCAAACCTTCTTTGGCTCGACAGGATATTATAGAATATCACGTTGAATTTCGTAAGCTTCATTCATAAAACGGTTAAAACTTTTCTGTCAAGACTAAAAAGTATAAGATGTGATGCGCTTATTAAAAGAAGAAAGCAAAAATAATTTTTTAACAGCATTTTCGGATTATTCATGTTCATTGGGGTAGTTATGCTAAACATGAAAGGAAATGCCACAACATATATATATATATATTTTCTTTTAATTTCTTGTAGCATTTTTTTTTATTTATGGCGCCCATTTCTTTATGCTTTGTAGACAAGATTAGTTTTGTAAGAAAATCTTTTGGTGTGTCTCAAAAATTATTTTTTCACTTTTTGGTGCATTTTAATAAAAGCGCGTTTAAAAGTTTTATTTTTTTATTTTCTATTTGATTATATCGCTGTCTTTTTATCTCTATTTGTGCTTTTATTTTCCATGATTTTATGTTTGTTTTCAGAATATTATACGTTTGTTTATCTATTTCACTAGACATTTCAAGTAGCCATGAGACACGCGCATATTATGATTTATAAATATGTATATATATATATTCTGTGTATATATATTATATATATATATATATACATACATATATATATATATATATATATATATACACATACATATATATATATATATATATATATATATATATATATATATAATATATATATATATATATATATATATATATATACACACATTATATATATTATATATATTTATATATATGTATGTATATATATAAATATATATACATATAAATATATATGTAGATAGATAGAAATATATGCACAAGGTGGTCGCCACCTAGTCCACTACATTAGGAAATAGGATGAGTTTATTGTAACTCATACAAACAAGTGTCTGTTAAGCTCAATATGCTTTATGCTAGAACTGGAATAAACTCATCCATCTCCATTGTAGTACCAAAAAAAAAAAAAAAAAAACTGAAGGGTTGCTTTTTACAACATTTCACAAGATTTTTTGAGAGCTGTTATCATATTATCATAAAAATATATATATATATAGAGATGTTGTTAATTTATATATATATATGTATATATATATATATATATATATATATATATATATATATATATATATATATATATATATATATATATATTAATAAAGTACAATTATCTCTAAGCTGTTTCTCCATCTTGATAGGGTGCATGCAACCGAATGTCACCTTGATATGAAGAGGCTTCTTAATACCTTTCTCACAGAAGTCAAGGCTTTGGGTGATACGGGCATCCGAATAGCGAGGAAAAATCAAGATGTTTAGAGGTCGCGGTAGAGTCTACATGATAAACCAGTACATTGCGATGATGAAGATGGGTCTATTCGAGCCCTAGCAAAAAGTAGCTGGCATCGACAAATATATGCACGCAAGAGCTGGAATAGACATGTCTTTGTCCTTAGCGTAGTGGACAATGGTAAAGGTTTCTTCTATATCTCTTATCTGCAGTCAAGGATTGTAGTGATAAGAGCAGCTAAAAGATGCGAAAAATAAGAACTCAAGAGGTTAAGATTATTATTGACTTAGTGCATTATATATATATATATATATATATGTATGCATGTATACCGTATATGTAAGTGTGTATTACTCCGTGTATGTACAATGAGTCACCAAAATATGTATAAAAAATTATAGAAAAATGGGCATATGGAACACTGATGATATCATATCAGTCAAACTGATATGCATTGTGATTATTTATTTATATTTAATTTACAAATCCTGATGGGTACTATGCATGTGTCATTAAGACTGTGTATGTGCGTGTATCTTTGGATTTATATGTATGTATGTATGCAGATTTTATTGGCTAAAATGCTTCGAGGTATATCTGAGGCACCTTGTGTATGCGCACTGATCTTATGTATATGTGTATGTATACTTTACGAGTCATGCATGTGGATAGATATTATAGAGCGTTTAAATGTATCTATCTGTATATAAGATCATCAGCTATGTATAGACAAGTGAAGACTTTTGCTCATCCCACTTTTATCCCCTTGGAAGAGGAATGTGTCAGTCGAACTGTCAACTAGCTTGTGCCGTCATCTCCCACCTTCTCTGTCCTGACTCCCTGTCTTTTTCATGCGGCTGTGTACATGTCTTATGCAACAGATTAGTCCCGCATGCGCTAAAATGAGAATGCCCTCGTTGGTTGTTTTCTCTCTCTCTCTCTCTCTCTCTCTCTGTCTGTCTATGTATTGATTCTGTTGGTTTACATAATTGCGCATTTACCCATAAAGCAGTATATACAGTACATACAATTTTGCAAACATGCACGTACATACTTGCGTAGGAAATATAAGGCACTTTCACATGGCCTCGGCAATTATATGCACATTACGTACACTCACGTACATAACCGTTAACACAAGAGGCGACGTAGACACCTTCATGAGTACCTTCGTGTTTGCTTCGCAGAATATATCCATCCATTTTTAACTCGGATAATGAAGTGCGGTAATTTTGCTATCACGAATGCGGTAAGAACCCTTGGTACTTTTATAACTACTGTGAAGACTGTCCTCTTGAGTATAATGTTGCATTGCCTCTTCAGCAGCAGTGTTCGGGCTTTTGAGGACAAAGGAACCACAGTCTTCGGCAGCTCCCGTGCCGCACGCTCAACGCTAAGAAGCGACATTCAGTGACATTCTACAAACAAACCATTAATGAAGAGGCACGGACACTTTTAGCTTAAACAAGAGGAATATAGGTAATGTGGCGGGTGTTCGAGCATACTCACGTGTTGCGCTGGAGCTCAATGGCTGGTACCGTCGTTCCTATTTGCCTCGAGCGGGGAAATACAAAAAAATGAAATCGGGGACCCTACGTAGGTTCACCATCACATCACCAGGGAAACACAGTAGCACTAAAGGCTGCCCATGAAGACGCACCGTATTAACAACCCGATTTGAAAGGTCAGTGAAATATCATCGAAATACAAACTTAGCGAAAATGCCATCTCCTGGACCCCCCATTGAATCTTGTATTTGACATTTACTCCCATTTTGCCGCACCGGTCCTTTTGGAGACGCTACAGGAGACCCCAAGAAACAACATAAAGATCCCATTAGTTTTGACGACTTGGCCCTTGTGCGTGACCCTGGCTGGTAGGGAGGGCCTGGACGTGGTCGTCCCCACTTGACCCAACGCCTACCCAGGCTACTTGACAACGTCTTGCCTGCCAGCTATCTACTGTTTCTCTTGACCTGTTGCTACCCTGACGAAATATTGATCAGTTTTCTGTCTCTTGAGATTGATAAGTGTCAGCGACCATCTCTTGATTGTGGATTTCAACGTTAATAATGTATCAAATGAGAATTATAGTAATACTTCTGGACGCAGAGCGTTATTCACCTCTTTGGTATATTTGTCCACAAAGGTCAGAAACTTCTACCCTGTGATACAGATCTCCCTGAAGACCAGCTTCGTATGATATTAGATAAACAACGGGACTTCATTGACGTTCAATTAGAGGGTATATATGTATATATATATATATATATATATATATATATATATATATATATATATATATATATACATATACATATATATATCTAAATGTACACATATGAGAGAGAGAGAGAGAGAGAGAGAGAGAGAGAGAGAGAGAGAGAGAGAGAGAGAGAGAGAGAGAGAGAGAGAGAGTCTTCATACTAAAAGAGTACAGGGGATGAATAAGACGTATGGGATTTTCGTAACGCTGAGAACTAAATCTGTTTTCAGAACCTGACATATATGTTGATGGTTTCCATTAAATTGTTAATAATAATCCCCGCTTATGCAGGTGCCTCTAAAATTCCAGGTATTGGGAAGTGCATAACTGAGTTAATCTTGAAAAATTTTTCTACCCTGGCTTCAACAATTTCACGTGAAATGGCTTTTGTTTCTGACACTGCGTGGTATGGAAGTCTTAGAAAGACAAAAGCCAAGTAGATTTAACCTATGTTTCTATTGGCTTTTATCAGGAGGGATTGCGTATACCAAGAACAAGCATAGTTTATCGCCGAGGATTATTTGTTGACCTGCAATGCAAAAACTTGCAATGTAGCTAGAACGGCTTGAGTTCTACAGCAGCTGGCATTTCAGGATCAATCGAAAGACCGACGAATAAGCTGTAGTCATGAAAAAAGGACAGAGTGATGGTTGCCCCACCAGCTTCACATAAGAAGGGAGCGGTACCGTGTGGCTACAGCATGAGAGAGAGAGAATGGTCCCGAGACCTGGAGGATGAAGCTCTTTATTCAACTTGGAAAGATCAATACTTTGCCTCCCGACAGATGGCAGCACCTTCCGTGGAAGTACAAGTAGGAAACCTAGCACTGTCAAAGAAGATGGTTTCGAGGGGTACTAGGCCAGTTCTGTTTTCTGCTTGTCACTAGCATTACCGGCAACTTTAAGTTACCAAATAGAAAACTGGCCCGGAATTTATTTCAGGACTCCTGATACATAGAATTGTGCTTCATTTCATGCTTATTGGAAGAGCACTTTCTCGTCCTAAGTGTTTTTCTGACCAGCACAATTATTCAAACAAGTTTCTTATAGTAGATCAAGATATACTGTGCTATATGTACGATTATGAAAACCCTCCTGTTGGCAGATACATAGAGCAGCCAGCCGATAGGGTACATCTTATTGTTAATAGAAAAATATAGCTTTTTGTTCTAGATATATCCACGGTGGATTTGCTACGTCAAATTCCTATATATATTGTAACTAAAGTTACAATATATATTGTTTAGCCCAGGAATAAAAAAAAATAGTAACATAAGATAAGTGCTGTGAATTTACTTATCACAACAACAACAACAACAACAACAACAACAACAACAACAATAATAATAATAATAATAATAATAATAATAATAATAATAATAATGAAGTATAAATTTCAGGCTGCAGCCTCTTTGCCTTTACCCAATATCTTTCGTTGTATAAGTAGATCATTCTCATATCTATCCTGAATGCGTGTGTTAATTTATTACAACTCTACCTTGCCCAAAGTTGTATGTAAAAATTACTTTTAAGCACAGCTGTAAAAGGCTGGAGAAATGTTAGACCAGCTGCTTCATCTTTCGTCAAATTCATCCTCTTTTTTGCATTTTCTGTTTCCTGAAATGAATTTATTGCACAGACTTACATATTATAATTTGATGTAGCAAATCCTTCGAGAATCTATCAAGAACACAATGTTGAGATGATTGTTTCTTGTTAACGATTTTATCATATAATCCATTCATTCCAAATTCATATCCCAGAAAATATCTGAATTTTTCCCAAATTACCCTACTGGAGGTATATACTGCAGCCTCACATCTCTCAAAAACAACCTCATCACAAATAGCAACGTTTTTTTATGGCTGTAGAGTTGGGAAGCTCGTCAACAGAATGATGTACCAATAAGTATACAGGGTGGGGTAAAAGTCTCCAAGCACGCAAACAAGCAATAACGCCATTGCAGAGCTCAAACGCAGATTTCAAACAATATGTAGCGTCGAAGGTAATCATACGGAACACGTTTAATGTCTTCCTAAGAGGATTTCAACACCTTGTTGTGACTTGATTAGTCGGAGCGGTAAGGAAAATATTATTTTCTTGTTCTGCTCGAAGGCTCTTACCTCACTCTGTATATTCTTCTTCAGCTGTTCTCCAGTAAGTAACCCTCAGTGTTTGGTAGTCAAGGATCATCAGCATAAGCCCTCATAAACCGTTCCTCCTCCCTGAGAATTATATGCCTTTCTTGCAAATTCTCAGATCGACGACGCTTTACAAAAGTGTAGATTATTTTGATCTATGAACGCGCGTGTACCTTGGCAGCAAGCACAACTATGCAACAAGGTGGCTGCCGTTTAAACATTAAGCCCCTTCTCTCCCTCCCCCCCATCCAACCAGCGCCGCCACTCATACCCTCGTGCCCAGTGATGGAGAGTTTGATCTCCATCGTCTCAAGTCCATTGGATATCAGCAGATGCATTTTACGACTCCTGGAGGTGATGTTCAACTAAACTAAACTTATTTATTTGGAAAAAAAAAAGTAGTACGTGTCCCCTTAAAATAAAATTACATGACGACTTCAATCTCTTTCAAGACTCTGATTTATATCAGTGTAATTTTTCTCTGTATTTAATGAACATTTATGCCTATATAACTCAAAGCTATAGCAGTAGAAAAATAGACCCTTTTTGTTTCGTAAATCCAATTCTGTCTTAACCTCCGTAATTACTCAGTGCGTAAATAAGGATTCATTTTCCTCAGAATATAATAAGTCTTCAAAAACAAAAACAAAAAAAAGAATTCTTTCAGAATCCCTGTTGGTCAGTCGTCAAGATCACCTTGAATGTCGCCTGGCCATATTTCATTGTGTTACAAATTATTCACATTGCAAAACATGAAAACTCCGCGGAATTTCATGTGGTTTCGGGAAGTCTCTTGGAAATATCACGGTCAAAGTTTATTATATTATTATTATTATTATTAGTATTATTATTATTATTATTATTATTCCCAGCTTCATACTGTAGCTTGATACTCGACTCTCAGTTTGCTATAAATCGCAACAAGTATATAGAAGCTGCATAAATAAGAGGGGAGGATTTTTTTTCTTTTCAAATGTGCTCGAACCAGGCATTTTACACCTGAAGTTCCGTTTGAAAATAGGGAAGAAGATAAGTTTTCTTCAACGAAGACTTTAAACTTGAAATTTGACATCCTTTCATCTTTTATATCTCAAAATCAATTCATTTACAACTGCTTAAATTGTAACGTTCTTATCAGAAAAAGATGAACTCTGCTGGAAATAGTTATCGCATGTATTTAGCTATGCAATAATGACGGCTTCACCTTTTATGAATGCCAATACTACGTTTTTGTCGTGATACTAATACTCGTATATTTCAACATAAAAGCAAAGTGAAGCAATCTCTCTCCTCTAGAAATATTTATTTTTATATGTGTGTATATATATTATATATATATATATATATATATATATATATATATATATATATATATATATATATATATATATATAATATATATAGATAGATAGTATGTAGGTATATATTGAAGACAGACAAACTTCTCAACTCTCTCTCTCTCTCCTCTCTCTCTCTCTCTCTCTCTCTCTCTACTCTCTCATTACCAGTGGAAACCACGCACTCATCCTCCACCAATTCCCCGAGTGAATGCTCTGGATTAAAGTTGGATAGACCGTATTATAATAATCTGGTGTTTTTATTTTGGAAACGTAAATGTATGCATTAGGGTCTCACCTTGCACCTGAATCGCGGCCATTTAGTGAAGTGCTGATTACTCTTCAAATGAAATCATTAATGAAAGGACGAGACGTAGGTGGATAAAGACCCAAAAGGATTGCTTAGAATGTTCTGGAATCAAGAAATTTGGAGTTGAATCCCACGGTTGTGTGGTTTATTTTTGGTTTCTGCTTATTTGTTTTTTCTCTTTTATTCCCCTGTTGCTGTTTCTTAAGTTTTCGTCTTTCTGGAAAAGAACGTTTAAAGGAGAGGAAGTAAAACTGTGATGTATTCCTAGAGTAAGAGAGTGTTCACTTCTGTAAATAATTCAATGATTTAAAAACATTAAGTACGTTTCGATTTTGTTTTTATTTCAAGGTTTTGTTGGGAAGTAAGTTAGACAGCCTTAGCCTCACTCCAGGGCATATTGGGCAATATGTAACTTTATTTTAACAGACGATATTCCTATATAATGACTATTGCACCTTCGGTATGCTGTTAATTTTTCTGTCAGTAAAGCTAGCCAGGTAGCGTTTGGTCCGGTCAGTACTAAGGTAGGTGACCGACGTAAAATTCCAGACTCCTTTGCATAAGTACCAGTGACCATCTTTTGGGGGGTATTGAGCTATGTATATATGTATGTGTTAAGATAGAAAAACAGTGAAAGTTTCACAATTGTTTTTTTAATTCAATACAAGGTATGGACCCTCATATATCAGTCTCGCTGATGTAATCTTGGTGTCTTCTCGTATGCACTGTAGTAGTCAATTAAGAAGATATTCTAATTATCGTAATAACTGGGGTGAGAAAAAAGTGAATTTATTCCCGGTTAATATCTACACAAGAATCTTATATGAGTGTTAACGTTAATATTTAAAATATTTATGTGAAATAAGCCCTTTTACGTTTTTTTTTTATTTTGGAACATCTCTGGCAGCAAATGAAAGTCAAAAATTTGAAAGTTTTTAAAAATTTCCTTGGTATAGAAAAACAAGAACAGGTTAGTGGTTTATAACAAATGAAAACGGATATCTTGAAGCTCGAATGCAATGCCGAGACAGAAAATAATTTCATGCATCACAAAAGAGAGCACAATGAAAGTCTTTGTAACAAAATTCCAAACTTTCTAAACCTGGTAAGAATACACGTTTTACATGATATTTTTTAGTTCGTCATCTTTTTCATTCGTGAACAAATACAAACAAACATAAACTCACACACACACATACGCGCGCGAAGCTTTTATCGTCATTTCTCGCTAAAATTGATCCTTTTATTAACCAAAAGTTTATGTTTCTTATACACCCAACCCGCTAAACTTGCTAAGAAGGTGCACAAAAAAAAAAAAGCCTTAATAATATTTCTTTTCCAAGTGGTCTCATTTGCTTAAAGAATCACTCACATGCACATGCACACACACACACACACACACACACACACACACACACACACACACACACACACACACACAAACAAACAATGCTAGGCTCGTGTCTCTGCACCTGACCTTTTCCATTCGCTAAGAAGGTAGAAGCACTGTGCAGCTGATATCTTGCGTCACAGGTAATGTTCCATTTTGCTGAGAAGACAAACACAAGAAGCATTAATCATCTGTGTACTCATAAGTTCCTCCATTTGCTGATTACATTCCCCCACAATGCATCAGCCATCGTTCTTTCTCCGACCTGTTCAGATTACAAAGAGAACCTTAATTCTGTACCTTAATCTTACCGGTTCCATTTGCTAAGAATATACGCTGTGATTAATTTCTTATCTCTTCTTATTCCATTTGCTGAGAATATTAATATACATAAT
>NC_089793.1:18162823-18182823 GCF_040412425.1 Macrobrachium rosenbergii | reverse complement strand
TTTTGCCAAAAATGGCTAACTTTCAGAATAAAACATGAAGAAATTAAAACACGAATTTAGGATAGGTTTTTTATTTGTGTATCTCTCTCTCTCTCTCTCTCTCTCTCTCTCTCTCTCTCTCTCTCTCTCTGTACGAGTATCCTCTTAAGCTATAAGAAATTAAAATTCAAAATCCTGCTTGGCTTGCAGCTATACGGGTATCACACTATAACTAAGAGCTTCATAGTAGAGCAATTAAACTTGTTGGTAGAAGGGAAAATAGACAAAAAGGCATCATTGCAATAAACATAATCAAAGTATAAAAAAGAGACAAAAAGATATAACAGGTAAAAAAATAAAAACGTACAGATTTCACAAACACTGACCAGAGTTATACTGATCCTGGCTAGTAGAATGTGATATTAGTTATCAGATAAGGATAAGCAATCTATTTTACTGAAAAATGGATCAACACAGAAAGCAAATGAAATGAATTAAAAACATAGAGAGAGTCATAAAAATCCCAAGTCAATAACCAAAAGAAGTTGAACTTTTCTATAAAGCTACACTGGAATTCTTAAATTATGGCACGCTTTGGAGAGTTAGTAGACTAATTTTCGAAAGTTACAATGTACGACAGTAACGTCCTATGGCATTTATTGAAATAATATAAAACAGAATTTTATAATGAATATTACAAATTTTTTTTACGGAGAAATAGTACACTAATGTTATATTTAAGTCTGAAGGTGGACAAGAACTTTAAGGAGAAAAAGTTGTTCTTTAACAGAGTAAATACAAACATAAGAACCAATAGATCCTAAAAGAGAATTGAGAAGTGGCAGGTTAACCCCTTTTTATGGAAAAGGCGTAGTTGACAGAAAAAACTAGACATACACTCACGTATGTATATACTGTACTTATATATATATATGTATATATATATATATATATATATATATATATATATATATATATATATATATATATATATATATATCATGCTTAGTCCTTCCAGTCATCATTCGGTTTGATCTTGCGTCCTTCAGTTCAGAAAACTTCAAAATAGTCACTCTACCTACAAACGACTGCTTTCTCCTCTTTATGTTTCCATCTTGTATTTCAGGATTGATTTGACCAATCGCCATTCCCTACAGTGAGAGTTCTTGTCATTCCTTAAGTAGGTATACAGGGTCCCAACAGAATTTTCATTAATCTTACATTTTTGACTACCTTATCTATCCACATGTTACAAATGCTCCAATTCTTTGTCTGCCTTGTAACTGCACTTCAGTTACTCTTAGTCATTTATCCATAAACCTATTCTTATTTTGTCATCCAGCTCCCTGTTGACCATGTGACCACATCCTTGAATTTTATATACTCCTCAAATACTCCTTCCACTTTCACCCTTTTACACTATTTTCGCTTTTGCTTCAACCAGACAGTGAGCACATATGCCACTAACTTAGCCACTCCACATTTGAGCATTAAAACTACTAACTTGTTCTTCTATCTAACTAGTACAAGCGCATTATGTAATTCACTCTTGCTTGTCATCTCCCTTTATAAGTATTTTTTATGAGAACTATGGTAATATGGCACCTGGAGCTGGGAAGATTACATGTAAAATACTGCAGGATGGTGGTAATAGGATGACTGAGTAGCTAAGTAGATTATGTAAGGCTTGTCTGACAGAGGAAAAGCACTAATGAAAGGAATCAGATGAATAATGTTTTGCTGTGGAAGAAGAGATGTGATAAAGATGGGGCGTTTAGAATTTTAGCGGCACAGTATTATGAAGGTATACCTGTGGGTTGTAAGGTAGTATTAGAATAAATTTCCTATATATTTTGGGAGTGAATTACAGGGCTTACATTTTTTCTTAGGCAAAGTATTAGAGATATAATGTTTCTCAGTTTCAGTATGATTTTTATGGCTTTCATAGTAAGACAACAAGGGGACTGATAGAGGAAAAGCAGTGGGAATCAAGGTTTAGTTATGGAACGGTTGTGTGAAAAGTTTCTGAGTAAAATGAAAAATAAATATAGCATGTATAGACGTAGAGAGAGCTTATAATCGTTTGACAGAAATACATTATGAAGGGTGTTGAGAATGTATATTGAAGATGGATAATTGCTTACAGTTAGTAGAGTTTTTTTTATTTGAAAACATGTGACAGTCATGACTGGTTCAGTTTGAAAGTAAGTCTAGGAAAAGCGTATGTTCTGTCTACTTGGCTGTCTAACATTTTTCCATGGATGGAATAATGAGAGTAGTTTGAGTAAGGACAGATTAGTTGCAAAATTGTGGGATAAGTGAGAGGGACCATGACAGAAGTTACTCATAGTAATTTGTTAGCGATATCGGAGAGAAGTTGCAGACACTGGTAAAAGTTTTAAAGTTTGAAAGCCATTGTTAGCAGGAGTAAAGTATTCAGGGTAAATGAAAACTAAGATAAAGAAAGGAATGATAATATGGTTAGTGGAAGAACAGGTGTGTTATATTTCTATCGGTACATAGGATAAAACAGAACAGATGATGATAGGATAATAATAGAAGCTGTCACAGAGTAATAAAGCAAAGATTGTAGTGGGACCTCTGAATGGGTTGGAAGAAAAGAGATAGTGTGCTGGACGATTAGGAAGCGTTGAAACGGTAGATGCATCATGCTGAGGAAGCGAAAAAAAAAAAAGTATCTTTTGGACCTACTCGAAATTCTCATTCAATTTCGAAACACTTCTCAAGGGCATGAAAGCTGTTCCGTTGGTATAGTGGTTAGTGTTGTGGAATGCCACTCAGATGTCGCGGGTTCGCGTCTCCCCCAGGGCGATGAATAATCACTGGCTCTGTATCGTGATCAGGTACTGCTGCAGTGTGGGGTCTGCGGTAGGAGGTTGAAACCAACATTCTTTGGAAGCTTGAATTTCTAGTTAATGGCCCCTGTGTGCTTGTTCCATGTGAATAGGTTTCATCTACTGAAATAATAATAATAATGGCCTCTTCCAGTCAAGGGACAAATTTGTTTCCACCAAAGCAAAGGGGACATGTGGCATCATTATCTCCTCTTTCGTATTCCCTCTTGAAGTTGCTGAAGCAGATCATTAATGTTTTCGATATGTCGTTTTAGGAAACAATACATGACGTCCTATGATGCAAGATTTTAAGATCCTATGGCAAAAGAGCTAAGTAAATCCATGTTTAAAGTCTGTAGGAACTAAGTGTAGAAATACAATTATTCTCATTTGCTTACATGTATAAACAAGTAAAAAATGCGCTGAAGTTTCTTTGGCGTAATCGAGTTTTCTGTACAGCGTATAATGCTGTATGAAACTCTTAGCCACGGCCCATGAAACTCTCAGCCGCTGCCCATAAAACTTTCAACCACGGCCCTGTGGTGGCCTGTGCTGTTGGCACCTATAGCGGTGCCAGACACACGGTCATGGCTAACTTTAACCTTAAATAAAATAAAAACTACTGAGGCTAGAGAGCTGCAATTTGGTATGTTTGATGATTGGAGGGTGGATGATCAACATACCAATTTGCTGTCCTCTCTAGCCCTGTAGCCTCAGTAGTTTTTAAGATCTGCGGGCGACAGAAAAAGTGAGGACGGACAGGCAAATAGCCATCTCAATAGTTTTCTTTTACAGAAAACCAAAAAGAATTCATTCATATAAATAAATTTTCGTGAAACTAATAATATAGTAGGTAGAAACCAAAAGCAGGTGATCTTCGATAAAACCGAATTATACGGAGATCATTTTCAAACGGGGTACGAAAAGTTACGAAACAGCCCATCCAGTCTCACAGCAATCCGCAAGAGAGAGATTTCAGAGGACGACATTATATCCTCGTGAAGGAAATCTGTAACCAAAGAGCAAAACAAACACCCAGAAGCCACCAATATTAAGTTATGAGTGTTAATTTAATCCATAACATTGCATTGTAGGGTGTAAAAGCACTGCGCCTTTAAGGCACCATAATGTTAGAAACGACGAGGCACTTTGTAGCAATGGACTTTCAATCACCGCTGTAGTTTTGACATTTCAATGTGAAAGTTTGTTAGTGCATTTTATGCTTTCGGCTTACCACTGTCGTCTTCAAGGCTTGTTGCGTGTATTTGTTTATGGTTGTTTGTGTACTCTGTGTCATTGACCCTCCCCTGTCTTCTAAAATTATCAACGTCCGCTTTAAGCATTATGTACAGTTGTGTCCACTATCTTCTTAAAGGCTTGATGTGTGCGTTTGCTTGCATCGTGTATTCCACGCAGTCATGTTGGCACTTTCTTCTTAAGGACTTGACGTGGGTGTTATTTGTGCATTCTTTGCGTACCTTTTGGTTTACCTTACGCTTTCTTCATGAGGACGACACGCATGTGCCTGCTGATACATTCCGAACTCTCCTTTTTATGAATGGCCGGCTAAATGATTCACATTTGAATGTACTTGGTGTCCTCGGAATGAATACATATTAATGTCCGGGCAGTTTTACTCATTTTGCGTAGCATTTCTGGGCCTGACCTTTCTCGCCAAAAGAACAGAGGATCAAGCGATTGGGGGCTGTATTTACATGATAAGGTCGCAATGGAACCCTTGTCGCAGTCTGTCGCTCTCTTTTTCGCTGGTATTATTAGTAGGAACTGTTCTTTGCTACACCACTGAGGAGTTTATGTAGAACTGTTTAGTATTAAACATAAAATTTTTGTTTGTTTCTGCTGGCTGGATTGCTAAGTTTTCAGGTTTCTACAGTTTGTTTTAATTTCTTAATAAAAGAATTTAGACCTTTGAAGAAGGTCTTGAGAACGATCAGTCAGTTTAAACTTCACTTTATCATGATTCCCTCCAGGAATTTAGGGGTGTGTCGTGTTATGTGTTCTTTATTATTCTTTAAAATCTTCTGACAGAACAAAAGGCAACAGACTGTCGACTCAAAACTGTTAAAAAAGAAAAAAAGGAAAGAGAGAAACAGACTGGCAGACAGACAGCGGACAGAAATCCTACTAACCATTGTTTTTGAAGTCTCTCCTGCAGCGGAGTGAGCTTTCTTTAGAAAACGAGGGTATTAAGCGCGGTTGTTAGTGTTCGATTCTGCTGCAAGAACTCTGGCTTTGACACATTTTCTGACCGTTAGAGCTTGCCTTTAAAGTTGAAAAGAAAGGAAAAAATCTCCTTCATGTCATTTTTTTGGACGTTTAAAGGGTTTTTGTTTGCAGATGTAATTAGGCAGTTGAACTAATAATTTCACGTGAATGCCAAAGTCAACTAAACAAGTCCTAATGATTTTGATATAACCTTGAAAATTCGGCTTTGCGTGCCGGACAATGCAGTCATGAATAAAGTGATATGGGCCGAAATAACCACATTCGCCCAACCCCTTCAGAATAAATCCGGAAGATTGAACGGGCATAAAATGCGCTTTATTATATATATACATATATTTTTTTTTCTTGTTTAATACATTGGGCCGCATCACTAGCATAAAATTGTTGAAAGTTAGGAAAACCCAGACTTGTAGTGGAAACATGAAGTATAGAAAAAAAAGAAAGATTCGCAAAGGAAAACTGATATATAATTATATCCCCAATACTGTTAAGATGAGGCCTGTAACCAATAAATGTAATTTTGTTATGAACACTTTTTTGAACAGAACAATAAAAGCCAAAAATGAAAGAAAATTAGCACAGTCCTTGACGTTTATCCAAAGATTATCTGTCGATTCTTCTGCAGCAAATTTTATTTGTATGATATAGATATACAAATGGGTTTCAATTTTGACAAGTTGTTGGTTCTTTGGTAATAGCAGTTCCCTTTTACTTTTATTTTTATTTTTAATGCTTTATGTTTGCCAAAACCAATCCCCAAGCTGAATTACAAAAATATGGGACTATATGGACTCTTTTATTTCAATTTTTATTGCTTTATGATTACCAAAACAATCTCCAAACTGAATCACAGTAATATTGCACTATGTGCCAAACTGCTTTCAAAAATTTTTTGAAGCGAAACATTCCTGAATTCCAGTAAAGATTTACATTGCGCATGCGTTCCATTTTCGTGTTACGAAGTCATATATCTTGTTAAATAGCAAACAGATTTTCACCCCTACCCCTGCGCACTGGACCCCTGCTGATACTTAATTAAATACATTGATGTATTTTGTTGACCAGAACGCAATACATATATTGTGGCCGTTCAGGAAAAAGGGGAAAACCTCCATTGTTTCTTAACAAAAGGAGTTAAGCAATTGGTATCCTTGTTTTTAAAATGTAACACGACCATTAGAACTTGTAAAGTTGATGACGTCATTATTTTGAGGGACATTTGCTGGATACAGACAAAATTTTATATTTTTGTTAATTTTGCAACGAAGAAGCAATAGAGTGCATTGATATTCAGCTTGAGGTACCCTGTGTACATGCTGATAATCTTAAGCCGAGTTTACTTTGATTCCAGACTAGTATTTTCTATATTTAATGTTTTTACATTTGGCAGATGCTGCAAGATAAGCAAATCAATACCTCTAGCAACTAAGACGTCCATCCGTGCCTGTGATTGGTCCAAAAGTGTGTCGTCACGGAAGAATCATTAATACGGCATTGAAACGTCACTACTGCAGTATTACGCAATGGAAACGTCATCGATCGCTGTACGTTTTCTTTGTGAATTTTAGAGGTAACTATCCTTTTCTCCGGTTGTAGAATTATAACTCATTATGCCTATGAAACACATGAAAACTATTTTAATTAATTCGACAGCAAACGCATAACTGTTATCAATCTATTTTTCATCTATAAACGAAATTTAGGAAGTTCTGGAGCAACACAATTTTCAAAGTCGCGTCCGTGAAAACTGTTGCTTGGTGAAAAGGCTTCAGTCTGCTCAGGAACACCGTGATAACATGATGCAGCACATTTTTGTGATGTCATGATATTTGCTTATGTTTGTTCTTTGGGTCATTCCTCTTATCTTAAGGGAAAATCTACTTTGTTGTTTCGCACCTGTCGCGACCGAGACATAAAGTCAGTTTTCAAAACATTAAGAATAAGTTTGCAACTTCTTTGCGTATGGCAAGAAGTTCAGTATTTAATGAAGGTAAATGAAAACCAAAACATTCATATATTCAATTAAATAAAAATCAAGAATTTGCAGTCTACAGCAAAAAGGGAAATACGGCAAATGACAAAACGTTACATTGTTTTTCTAATGAAATTAATAGACTACTTATATTATATTCAATTTTATGAACAATAAAATATGATGCTTATGATAGCTGTATAAGTGACACCAAAAATATTATTTTGCAGTTAAATGAAAATGCTAATAAATATGTAAATGTGGTACGAGAAAATAAAGAAGCACAGCTGAATCGAAGTTCAAGGGTTAGTTTCAATGAAAGGATCTCTCTCTCTCTCTCTCTCTCTCTCTCTCTCTCTCTCTCTCTCTCTCTCTCTCTCTATGGGAAGTCAGGTATTACTTAACCAGTGCATCAAAGTTCGAGCGATTTCGCGAATTAAAGTCTACCGTGCTTTTAGCAGGTCAGACTTTAGGAACCTAGGGTCAAAGTTCAAGATAGGTCACGCATTTTCCTACAACAGAGGTCATCGTGTTTCATAAATGTTGGTCATGTAGGTTAAAGGTTGGCAAACTTTAAAGTATTCTTTGAAGTACAGTTCGCTAGCAACGCCAGACTTCGTAAACTAATCGGTTAGTCTTCAGCGAGAGAAGAGAGACGAATAGTTAAGGGAAACCGTAGTAACTCAAGGCCTTCAGAGGTAATAAACCTTTTTACATCTATCTATCTTTTCTATCAAATTCTTTCATTTGTCAGTCGCAACCTTAGCTGCCAGAAGTAACTCAAAATCTGTAGCCCTCCCTCTCTCTCTCTCTCTCTCTCTCTCTCTCTCTCTCTCTCTCTCCATCAGCATATATTAACTTTCTACCTTTGTCTCTAAACTTCTAAAAATCTATATATTACTTGCTTTGATTGGCTAAATTGCTAAACTAGATAAGTAATCTCATCTAGTTTGTAAGAATATTATTCATACATATATTTGTGCACTTAAAAATACCGCCATAAATTAATATTTATAGATATGTATATATATATACACACAGACAATTATATATATACAATATTTATGTATGTATATATGTATATATATATATATATATATATATATATATATATATATATATATATATATATATACAGTATGTTATATACTCTGATCAGTATCGTTATTGCTGCATTTTTCGATTCTGAATGTCGGTTATAACGTGAACATGGTTTATAATATTGGTATTAGGAAGTTGCATCATCTTACGTTTTGTAACATCAGATTTTGTTTAGTTCCTGAACCAATAATTTCATGTTTAATTTCATATGCATTCCTCCAACATCACGTCGTTAATCGCATAGTTATTCAGCTACAAGACCTTCTGAATGATGTGCATTCTAAACGATATCTCCAACAGAACAGATTTCCATCTTGAAGCACACAGTGCTTAAATCTGTGAGTCAAAACTGTAAAAACCTCTTATTTAGAAAGTTCCTAAGTAATTTTTCTTCACTTTTCGCATGTTTATTTTCTACAGGAGAAGAGATTGTGGTAAAATAATTGACATTAGTTTGTAGAATTGTAATGATTACTTCAAATTCTTTCATACTTAACTAATTATTTTTTATTTTTCTTTTCCGGTCCTTTTCATACGTCTATTCTTTTAGTTTTCTGTAAAGGAAAACTATGGAGATGGCTTTGTCTGTCCGTGCGCACTTTTTCTATCCGCCCTCAGATCTTAAAAACTACTGAGGATACAGGGCTGCAAATTGGTATGTTGATCATCCACCCTCCAGTCATCAAACATGCGAAATTGCAGCCCTCTAGCCTCATTAGTTTTTTTGTTTTATTTAAGGTTAAAGTTAGCCATGATCGTGCGTCGCAACGCTATAGAACAAGCCACCACCGGGGTGTTGTTGAAAGTTTCATGGGCCGTGGCTCATACAGCGTTATATGCTGTATAGAAAACTCGGTTGCACAGAAGAAAATTCGGCGCATCTTTTACTTGTTTTTTATTGACTAATCAGTTTTTAAAGCTCATCCCCAAAGTGTCACCGTGTCCATTACGCGTGAAATATCCCCCCCTCTCCTTTCTTTTTTCTATCCATCTTTTTTCACCCCAATGCAGCATGTACATTATTTTTTTTCTATAAATTCTTCTATATTTCTCTCTTCCTCTTCCTTCTTACGAAGCATTGATTACCCTTCCATCAATGCAATTTTACACCGCCTTCCCCAGTACCAGAAGCTGCTGCCACTGTATGACAGCCCACGCATCGAGTATCCTTCCAGCGCAGGACTCACGATGAACGAGTCTTCCTGGGAGTTCCAGTTGATGCAATATCCTATTTATGAAGGAATGGAATTGATTTCTTCGTGTAAAATAAATAGGACGTTTCCCTTTGAAGGAAAACTTCCTTCACTGCAATCCTACACCTTCTTCCCTACTGTTAAAAGCTGTTACCATTTTCGTACAGCCCACGCATGAGGCGTCCTTCCAGCACAGAACTCAAGATGAAGGAATATTCAAGGAAATTTGCATTGACGGAATGCCCTACGCGTGAATGAGTGCAATTGATTTTATTCGCCTACGGCAAATAGGGCGGCGTTTCCTTCTGAAGGAAAAGGCTTCGCTATTCGATTCTCCTCCTGCGAGAGCTCAGAATGACTGACAAGTATTCCTGACCGGAGGTAAATCAATCAGGAATTCTGGGAACATTAGTTCTAGGTAGAGAGTGTGTATTCTCTTTCTTCTTTGCTTCTCTTTTTGTCTAATAAATGAAGATTATATATTCCGTACCAATTAGTAAGGGATCAAATAAACAGAAGTCGTATATACACCTCTGAAATCATTTATAATCCTCATCAAATGAGTACTGTCAGTGACAATGTTCTAAACACATTAACGTTGTCATTTCAAACCGACCCAGTAAAATTCGAGCAGACGATCAACCTTTTTGCCACATTTCGCGTCGACGGGCATAACTTACTGAAAATAACATCTGAACTACCAAAATCGGTGCAGAAAGCGGCTGAATATCAAATGGAAATTACAGATTGGTCGAGGGGAAATTACAAGGGTGATTGAAAACAAGCTAAAAGAAATACTTTGGACTCATCTTTGGAGGACAAAGCAGACATCCTCCTCGTTCAATTACTGTATGAAAGGTTTTCTGCAAAAAACAGTTGCCTTCTTCTAGCTTGAAATTTTTTTATATAGCACTACATTTGTTTTTGTGTTTTCATTTTATATCAGATAATGATAATGATGATAGTATTGTCGATATTATTTTTAACGTTTCCTTCTTCCAAATGACTTTCATCATTTCCCCTGTATATACTAATATATATAGGACTAAATTTATGCCTAGAGTGCATGGTATGAATTTTATAAAGTTAAAAAAAATAGTTATTCATTTAATGGAGAAAAACATTAGTGTAATTAGTATTTCTCTACGACGAACACAGACCAGATATTAATGATTCGCATTTTCTGACACTGGAACCAATTATTCTATAAATCAACAAGGGCTTTCGCGTTGCCAAATTATTTCCGTAAAAATGGCGATTAGATTATTTTCGAACAGCGGGACTGTTTAAAACCATACATCCCTTTTATGGGAGAAACGCTAGATCCACCTGCCTCTTGTTCACGCTCAAGCAGAGTCGCTGATAAAATGCTTATTTGTCCCTTGTGAACACGAATTAGTTGATCCATCAAGGTAATTTCGGCTGATTAAACTTCTCTAATTACCTTTGTTTGAACAGAGGGTTTTTACGACTTCATTCGATTAATAATAGTTAGGGATTATTTTTGCCTCATTTCGATTTTTGGGGCGTCCTCGCTCGCCAAAGCATCGTTTCTGCGATTCCCTTTAACCCTCTCAATCGCGTAGAATTTCTGACCAAGTGGCGATTCACTCGTTAACGCCAGGCTGAACTTCTGATTCAGCCAGAATCAGGCCTTTTTTTCATGGTGATTTCTGTCATTGTTATTGCTTTTTATCGTTAAGTTTAAAGTGTTTTTTAGTCCTTCATGGGATGGTTTCATGGTAAAATCTAACTCTAGAATAATAATTGACAAACTGATAGCTCCAGTAAAGTTTGTCAGTCATTCAGTTTGCTGGGGTTATAATCTTTCACGTTCTCTTCTAGATTATATAAAGGTGACACGTCGTCGAACCGAATAAAACCTCATAGTATGTATATTTCTGTACGTAATACACGTTCGTCATGCTCTATATTATAGCCTCCTTGGGATGGAAACTCAAGTTCTGTCCCCCACTACGTCACCAGGGAGATCAGCTGAGTAATTGTGAGATATATAGCGTCATCACCAGGTAGATTCAGACATTAGGAGTAACCTGCATACTGTCATTCTTGTCCTGGATGAAAATCCCATTCGTTGAGCGTACTGCGAAGCTGAAATAACCTAACCAAATACTCTGACACCCAATTGGCAAAATATTTTGAGCACCTTACTGACTGTCGTTGTACTACAGAGCAGGCAGGTATTCCCTTCCAAAGCAAGTTTGCACAGTATCGAAAGTTTAGGTTTGAGAAAAGCAGAAGGAAGGCGAAAGCCTATAAGGTAATACTCGATCGATTAAATAGATTAATGGATGAATAAGGGTAATCAAAGGACATGTAAACAAGTGCTTACATACAAATACAATAACTTGAGTATTACACAACAAATGTAACGGAGCATGACACATCAAAGCAGCATTACTATCTTTCCTCATCTTCTTGCAAGAATTTCTCTATTGTTGGACTAAAATTGTTAGAGAATGTGTAGACTGGAAATTTAAGATTTATTTTAATTTTGGCAGATAATCTGAAATGCTGATTGGCGTAGTTTTGAAAATGATCTGATTATTACGACCACAAGTTTTCTTGTAGTGTTCCTTCTTTTATGAATAATTTTGAACTTAGCTAACTAATCGCCTGAACACTAAATAATGCGATGGTAAGCTGCCCAGAGCCAGCTGTCATTATTCTTTCTTCATCACTGCAGCCCCTTACCAAAGACCTATAGATCTCGAGAGCTTGTTTTAATACCTCAACTTAAATTACCTCTCGGCAAAACCATACTACAAGATTCCCCATTCAGCATCTGTCAGACAGAAATTTAAAAATTTAAAAGGTGCGAGATAGGCAGAACGACGGACACCTGACCTACAGTCTGTTTTGCTGACGGTCAGGAGGTCAGGTGAGCAGACAGGTGAGGAACGCTCTATGCAGCACATTGTTTGGTTAGTACATAATGCCATTAGCAAGCAGCGACAGCGACGCATTGGAAGATATGACGCGATTTTTCGTCTCGTTCTTTCGACGCCACCAAAAGGGAGCCCAAAGCCGAAGCTCAGATGCAACGCAGATGCCAATTAGTGATTTTATTTTGCTTTTGTTTTCGACCGTGATTGTTATAACGCGTTAGCCCCCCCCTCCCCCCAAAACCTCCCCCTCCCTCTTTTCTGGCTCCCCTTGCAACCCCTGCTCCGTCCCATGTTGCTGCATGCACCAAGCTCTCCGCCCACCATTATCACTCCCAACCTCACCCCCTTCCCCATGACTCTGAGCAAAACAAAGTCTGTTTATTTGAAAGATGGGAAATAAATAGGAAAGTGTGAACATTTTGAATCTAGCGGATCGATTTATGAAGACCACTGACCGTGATTGGTGTTTTTAGTGTACAGTACAGGAACATATGCAAATGATGGGTTTATAGATTTAACAAAAAATAAAGAAAAGTATATTTCAGCTGCCTATATGTATGTATATATATATGTGTGTGTGTGTATATATGTAATAATATATATATATATATATATATATATATATATATATATATATATATATATATATATATATATATATATATATATATATGTATCCATTATATATATATATATATATATATATATATATATATATATATATATATATATATATATATATATATATATATATATCTTCAAAGTAGTGAGGCTTATATACATACAATACATAAAATAATACAGGATTGTTTTTATAAATGTAAAGCTTTTATTGATTTAATGAGAACTAACCTCTTATTTGTACCACTTTAATTGCCCTGAATCCTGTTTCACAACAACGTGACATTGCTAAACGTTAGTGAAAAGGAAAAATATTGCAATATTTAGATATCATAAAAATATGGTCCATACTTATATATTGGTGAGATGAAAGTTAGTGACGCGTTTCATGTCTGCTGCATTAAAGAATCTTCTTTTAAACAGGTTTTTAGTCATTCTTTTTTCTCACTAAAGAGTCAGTTCCCTATTCAGCTCCCACGTATCATGGCTGCCAGGCTCAACATGTATTTAGTACTTTCCTTTAATCTGTTTATAAGGATTTCTGTTCCCGCTCTGATGAGGAGGCTTGATGTCCTTATCTTTTTATCTCATAAAAATGCCTCTTTGGGAATAAAGCTTTACTTTCTCTCTCTCACTCTCTCTCTCTCTCTCTTTTCCCTGTTGATCTCTCTCTCTCTTCTCTCTCTCTCTCTCTAGTGATCCCAGTGCCCCTGGCGTGTCACCTCCGGTATTTTGTAATCGTTTACCAAGGGTTCTTGCTTCTTTTAGGACCAGCGAAGGATCCTGGATTATATCTCAGCACGATTCCTGAAGAAATCGCGGATGAATTGGGGCTTGCAACTTAATTTATGTGGTTTTACTCTTCCCCTTCGTGGATGTTGACCAATCTAATTATTCTGAACCTTTGAATCATACTAATTTCTCACTTTTTCAACGGTTCCCAGTTTTGTCTCTGCAGACCACCAGTCTATCTTCTTCAGGAAAAACTAATCGGAAATTCGTTTTAGCTTATTGTTACTCTTGATGTCTCGAAGCCAGTCGGCAGAAACCAGCACAAGATCCGAAAAAACTTTCTTGCCTCTATCTTTAGTCCTTTTTATAAAGTCGCCCCAATTCTTGATCTAACTGCTTGATATTTGGGACAGCCAAAATCTTCTCCTGACCACTCTTATGGTGTAGCTCCTCAGAGTTGTGGTCTCCCACTTGTATCTTTGGCCTGTATCCAACCTCTTCTGCTCATGCTTGTATTGAAAATTAACCCTTATTGTGTTTGTATTCTGTGATTAACCGATCTTTTCTTTTTTTTTTTTGTCGGTGCTGATCTTTAGGGCAGATAAGCATGGGGATCAAGTAAAATGGACAAGTCCAAGACACACATTTACTACTGCTCCAGCCACTTAATATCTTGTTAGGTGAAATTAAACTCAACCTCCCTCTGCTGTTAATATTTTAGATGCTCGGTTACCTCAAACCACATACTTTAGATTGCAGTAAATAATTCTAAGAATATGTGTTTTCTCGTGATATTTTAGGTTCTTTTTCCATAATTTTCAATTATTAAACTTCATATTGGCATGACCCACCCGGTACGGAATGTTGCTTTGTTATCTTTGTCGTGATTTGCTTCACTTGTAAATCCCTCCAGGTCACCCCATCACACTTTTTATTCATTTTCGTTTCGGTAATGACTTTCATCCCTCCACGAACAGCCTTTGGCATACCTTCCCAGCTTACGTTTTCCCTCGTTCCGAGTATCTTTCATCATTCAGTATCATGGTCTTATCATTTCCTTTCTCATATATTCTTTAAACTTAGGCTAGGTTAAGGCACTAGGGAGCTCAGAGGCCTATTTCGAATTTAATTTGAAGGATGCTGTCTAGACCCCCAGCGAATGGCCCTTTCTGGTAGTGTTTTGTCTTATGTCTTAACTAAGTAATATGAGTGCAGTCCCTATCAGATAGTTCTTGTCTTATGTCTTAACTAAGTAATATGAGTGCAGTCCCCATCAGATAGTTCCTGTCTTATGTCTTATTTAAGTAATGAGAGCACAGCCCGTATCAGACGGGTTCCATTTAATGTCTAATATACTTAGGAATGTAACTGCAGTCCCCAGCGGACAGTATTTTGTCTTAAATCTTACTTAAATAATGTTTACACAGTTTCCATCGGTATTCTGCTCTTACTTAAGAAATATGAACAGTTCCCATCAAACAGTGTTCTGTCTTTTGTCGTACTTAAGACTGTGAACGCAGTCCCCATCAAAGTGTTCTGTCTTATTTTACTTATATGTGAACGGAGTCAAACAGAGTTCTTTCTTGTACGTTGGGTAGGAAATATGACGGCAGTCCCCATAACAGCCTGTCCTGCCTTGTATCTAACGCAAGGAATGTGGAAGTAGACCGAAATTTGAACGCATTCCATTTAAAGTCTACCACAAGGCTTACCATCACTGAATCTGACTTCAGTAGTGTGAATGCAGCCCCATCAGAGAATGCTAGCGCTTTGTCCCTAACTTGAAAATCCAAACATGACCCTCACTGAACCGTCCTGTCTTATATTTAACTTGAAGAATAGGAACATAGCCCCTAATAATGCGATACATGATTTCAGCTGCAATGAGGAATGTTGCAGCGTTATAAGTAACTATAGAAAAGATCGGCCTTTCGTGTTTGTTATATTTTTACTGTAACCATGGGATTCACAATGCAAGTTTAGGCACTGAAAAAAATACGGCATTCTTAGGTCAGTTCAAAAGCTACTTCTGAGAACTTCCCAGAAATGTCTTTCACTCTTTTTCGTCAATGTGAGTGTTAGTTATTTCATTGTTTAAAAAGTCGTCTAATGTTATGCACTTTTTAATTATCCGATTACTTGAAAGTTTATTATCTGTAAAGAACTTTCTTTCAGTACTGTCATATGATTATCTCACCAACCTATGAAACCGATTACGTGAAAAACATTAACGTCAGAATCTCAATAACGAACTGTAAGGAATGCAGTAAAACCCAGTGTTCGATGAATACAGTATAATTCATAAGCATTGCCTATTAGTGTGTGTAAACTGTCTTAGAAATAATTACTGACCGCGTTTGAACCTTTGTCATATCCACAGAACTGAAACACAGGGATTAGTTTATGCCATTTAGCTTTTCAGGACGAACTGTACTTTTATAGTGCGTCCGAAACAGAATTTGTGTTGATTTCGACGTCGATTGCCTAAGTACTTAAACCTATGGGTCATGTTGAACTCGCACTGTGCTTATCTACTTGAGTATAAAAATTATACGTTTCTCCTGGTTGTCTTGCCTGCAGGACATCTAGATCTCGGAAAATTAGTTTTGTAAAAAAGATGCAACTGTAAGAAAATCATTGGCGTTATAGGCAAACTTTATATGTATAGGAAAGAAACAAAGAATAAATAATATATCATAACGGATGCACGTAAGAACTACATAGAAGGCAGAAGAGTGTGATCACTGTGTAATAAAAAAAAAACGATTTTACTTGATGCAACAGTTATGGTAGTTTGCGTATGAACAATATTTTACATCTTAAATAATACCAGATACAGAAAGAAAGATGACTAGTAAACTTGCCTGTTATGCACCTGTAGGAAGGAAAGGTTCAGTAAAACTCAATTTGTGCATTATTAGATATAGCAAAAATAATTCGTTTATAATAGTGTTATATATATGATATTCGTTTTTGCATTTCACATAGATTTCAATCACTAACATTAAGCTAGGTCCCATGCATATGTGTTTGCCTGTTTCTTACTATGGGGAACGAAAAGTGAATTATTTTATGAACATAAAGTTGTACATACTGGCTGGCACGGTGTGGTCGTTTTTTATTCATTTATCCAGTTACTTGCTCAATTATTCATTCACCATTTAACTCATTCTTTATTAGTTGGTTGTACTTATTTATTACTTGCGGTTTCCTCTGTGAAGTATGTAGACACTCCAAGCCCAAAAGACTACTCCTTGATCTAGAGAGAGAGAGAGAGAGAGAGAGAGAGAGAGAGAGAGAGAGAGAGAGAGAGAGAGAGAAAAGACGGAATAAAAATTAGGATTCGAACTTACAAAATTCATTTAACGTTGCAAAATCCCACTGACAGCTCGATATGTTTGTTCGCAAGTTCGCTCCTTCCAGTATATTTGTGCAAAATCCCACTAACAGCTCGATACGTTTGTTCGCAAGTTCGCGCCTTCCAATATATTTGTGGGCCCCTTACTAGAAAGAGAGAGAGGTGGGGTTGGGGTAAAGGGAAGGGACAGAAAGAGAGAGAGGGACCGAGAGAGCTCCCCGTGAAAAGTAGGTCACACGAAGAATATAAACTTTGAAAAATTAGGGGGTTTTCAAGCGTGGTGTCCACGGTTCCAAGAGCTCTAGCCTCTGACAGAAACGGAAGGAGCAGAACCGGCTGCAGTTGGCTGCGGGGAGAGAAAGCAGTGGAAGGAAGATCGGGGGAAAAGAGGTTTACCTGTTCGGCGGGCCCCTCCCTTCTGGGTCGCATGGTTGGACCCCTGCAAACACTAGTTCCTGCAAACTCACTTCAGCTTTAAGAGTGTCCTTGGTTGCAGCGCCAACACCCCCACCACCGCCACCACTGCCATTACCTCCACCACCACCACCGCCACCGCCGCCGCCGCCGCCGCCAACAACATCCTCTGCCTGATAGATCGGAAGAAGGGGAAAGCAAAGGGTGTTGAGAGACAGACAGACAGAGGGGGCGGAAGAAGAGAAAGGTTCATGCAACTTATATACGTCCTAGAGGGAAACTTTTAAGCATAATATTGTAATGGCAATGCAGCACCGAATGTGGTATTAATAACGCGTTTATTAATATATAGGACCGTCTTTAACAAATTTCTTTCATGTTTGGTTCCTATGTACTTCACAGAACAATACTAACAGAACTTTTGTAGTTATAGCTCATGAGAGATAAAGCAGTCCAATGAAAGATAAAACAACATACCATATGGTGATTTAGAACTAAAACTGAGCAATTTTACGTCTTTTATGGAAAATTGGCCTTATTTATTTTGCGAATACTCTGATGGGAGATTGAGAATGATAGCGAAATAATCATAACCGTAAATAATAATTGTAAAACAATCCAACCTGACTATTTCACATAGTCTGCTGTATCGCATGCTAGTTCCCCAATCTTCGGAGCTATTGGCCACGAGAAGCGACGAGGTTTCTCATTGTCATACCCATTTATTTTGCTTAGTTTTTGTCTTTTAATTACCTTAAATAAACGATTCATGGCACTGTATAGATCTATAGCGAGTCATCGACGTGTTTGTGTGATTCGGTGCATAAAATTGCGCTTTAATCGGTCATGAATCATGGTGTCCCTTTCTGCATCGTATTAATAGGATCTATTTGCACGAGCATTTTTGGGAACAAGTTTCACTCATCACTAGGGAAAATCTAACAAACAAT
Organism: Macrobrachium rosenbergii; assembly: GCF_040412425.1. Taxonomy (NCBI): domain Eukaryota; kingdom Metazoa; phylum Arthropoda; class Malacostraca; order Decapoda; family Palaemonidae; genus Macrobrachium; species Macrobrachium rosenbergii. Next base: position 18,164,492 of record NC_089793.1, on the reverse strand, counting down.
CAATCATAACCACTGAGGGAAATGACCTACAGAACGGATGGAAAATAACCGAGGGTCATCAGTCTATAGACGGGTTAATGACGGGACTTGAAATTCGAAACTACACTCATGGAAAGAACCTGTGTCTGGATAATTTTATGTTGATTCGGTTACATAATTTGGTGATCGTTACAGATAAACTATTTAAGACAGACTCTAGCTGAAGCTTTATCATAATATTTTGAAGTTTAATGCAGCTAAATAATTTCATGAAGCTGGGATAAAGTTTCATCTTAATGGTTTTGTGTTTAATACTGATAAATCATTTGGTAAAGACCATCGCCAGAGTTTTTCTCGGTATTTGTATTCAGTGCAACTAAACAGTGTAATAAATACTGGCTAAAGCTCTCTCATGATAGTCTAGTCTGAAGATTTATGATGATAGTTTTCTGTTCAGTTAACCTAAATAATTTAATGATAACCTCTGAAACTCATTGCCTCTACCTTACCAGACTCCTTCAAATAATAATGTCTCGGAACTTCGAAAATTGTGAAGCTCTGTTAACTAACATAAATGTCATTATCGTGATAAATGACTTTCATTATAGAACAGGTTTAATGGTATAGATAAGTTGATATATATATATATATATATATATATATATATATATATATATATATATATATATATATATATATATATATTATATATATACATATATATATATATATACATATATATTATAGTTAAATGTAAGTGTACATGGTAGCTTCATTCCGACAACATCTCTTTTGTATTATCCCTTGTCAGATACATGTATTCATTTTCATTTACATAATGGTAAATAAGACGAGATACAAATGAAGAAAATGTTATAATCTAAAGTTAAATCTAACGAAAAAGCCTTTCATAAATCTGTTATTTTGTATTGTAATCATTCACACCGCTTCCTTGGAGACGCAAGTACATCTAAAAGAATTGATCCCATATGTATGTAATTCCCATATGTAATTCCCAAGTTCACGGGAGTATGAATGGCTTGGCAAACGCCAAATACAAACACTACATCAATGAATACCATGGGGAGTCCTTGAGGAACGGAATATGCAGATTACTTCGGGATATTAAATGCTGTTAGATGCGCAGCTCGGGTCTGGTGACTAGGGTATATTTCGGCGTTTGGTTCAAAACTTTTTCATATAAAGGAGTTCAGTCACACCTATTATATATATATATATATATATATATATATATATATATATATATATATATATAATACATACATGTATATATAATATATTTATGTATATATTAATATATATATATATACAACTTGATCACACACATATACATATATATATATATATATATAGAGAGAGAGAGAGAGAGAGAGAGAGAGAGAGAGAGAGAGAGAGAGAGAGAGCAAATGCACTGACATTAATATATGTGTGAAAAACACTATTAAATCTCTCTCCAACAGCAGATGAAATTTAAGTGAAACGCTGCTCCGGTACGGATTTTTTTATTAGTGTTTTGATTGCTTTAGAACCATATATCTTTAACAGCACGTTAATCTTATTTCCGATATCAACATTCTATACTCCTAACCTGAAACTACAGTATAGTCACGACTTTGCTTATTGTTGTCAGTAACCGCCGGATTGTTTGCCACTGTTTCCTCTTCATCCT
>NC_089793.1:18150323-18157823 GCF_040412425.1 Macrobrachium rosenbergii | reverse complement strand
CAGAACCACTTCTATCGAGCATCTTGGATATTTTCTGCCATGTTTGAATTCCTAATGGCATGAACATTTTTCTTTTCGTGACTTTTGCATGAAATTCTTTTTAAACTTGTTTATTTTTAGTTTCCTATTTAAATTTATTACGGTGTCAATAACCTAGATGTTGTGACACCAGTTTTAATAGACATAATCAATCAGTCAATTACACTAATACCTGAGAAATAAAAAAATTCCGAGAGCATATATTTCTTCATTCTATTCAATAGATTTCACCACCTTCATCTAGAATCACCTTCCCACATACGGTTGTCAAATTTAATATTGATTATTTCATACCTTAGGCGGAATTTCTTCGGGTTTATGCATCTCTCTCTCTCTCTCTCTCTCTCTCTCTCTCTCTCTCTCTCTCTCTCTCTCTCTCTCTCTCTCTCTCTCTCTCGTTTCACCGGAAAATAATATACCCACCCTTACGAAACAATTGAAATGATATTGTTTTGAAATTAAATGTCCTCATAACTGTACACATTATTATTCTACTTCCTGCGTTTGCCTTCAGACTCTCTCTCTCTCTCTCTCTCTCTCTCTCCAACCCTTCCCTTGTTACGTAGCGGTGATCTGTTCCTCGGTAATTCTCCCACGCATCGAGATTGAAGAGAACAGTCTCGAAGTGAAACTTGATATTCCCGAATGACGTCCGTCTTGTACGTTTTCCAAGCCGCGAGAACGTTGGCGTCAGCAACGCTTTATTTCACCCTGTTTAGCTTAGCTGACGGAGAGCTGTTGCAAGGGTTTGCAATATACAGTACATGACCGTCTCACTTGTACGCTCAGGTATGGTGTGGACGCAAACTACCCATGAAGATTTTTTTTTTTAACCATAGGTTTTTTTTTTCTCTCTGCATATTATACCAAGAGAGAGGAAGAGAGAGAGGACACGCATAATATTAAAGTGTAATTTACTTTTGTAAGTGTCAGCCCCCTCCTGGTTAGGTCATGGTTAGGTCCCTACGCTTGACCTATAACCTTTTTCCCGTTGTGTTCCCTGACCCGACGACCTTGAAAAGAAAGCCAGGAGAAAAGCTTAAAGACAACAGTGTCATCTCTTCATTAATAACGTAGTGGACAGCATGACTGAAGTCTTCAGCAAGAAAGTTAACTAATGCAGCAAAATAAGTATGCCAATTGAATTATTATTCTGAGTCGTTCAGAGAACTGACCCGTTGTTTTCCGTACTTGGAATCTTTTTGTTCTTGTTTTTATTTTTTTCTTGTTTGCTTACTGATAGCTTTTCTCTGTCGATTGAGGTTAGAACTTGGCTCCGTTCCCTTTCAGCCTTTTGAGTTCGAAAACTGCCGCAAAAAACTTGAAGATTGTATTGCTTAAAACACTAATTTCCTATTCATTATCTTTTATTTTATAAATATATTGTTGTCAATTAGAAGATTGTGGTTGTTTCAATGCAACCGTGTTTATTCTAGAACTCCGGAGTAATAAGTTCCTTCTTTTTGAGAATTCAAAGTTTGAAGATTGTGATCTTCCTAAAAAAAGAAGAAATTAGTTTTCTCATTTGTATGTTTGTGCTGCAAAAAATATTTTTTTTAAGGAAAAAACATTATTATATATAGTCAGTGTCCGAAAGCTCTTTTATTCGAGAATTCTTGATTATTAATTTTTTATAGAAGTTATCTCCATCCCACGCCTACAAGAGCAAGTTCACTGCATGCATTAAAGCAGATATCAGTCTTGGTAAAACCCTTCCCTGGGCTAGGTCTCTTGGAGTGTTTTTAGAGTTATCTGTCCAGATTAAAAAAAAATAAAACAAAATTCTTTTCACCCAAAAGTTAAAGAAACGAATCCTTTAGGCATTTAGAACCTAATGGAACGGGTTGCCTAGTCGGGGACGGTTCTCTTCTGCACCATTAAAACCCATCCTTTGGCTGTTGAAATCTTTTATGTCATCCGATGTTTTCAGTGGCAGCTCCCTTCGAGAAAGACATCTAATTAGTGGTTCTCTAAGACAGAAAAGGCTATGATGCGAAATGAGGCAGCCAATAGCATTTCCCGACGGGTGTCTCTATGTGTAATTGAATAGATGCCCATTACCGGTCGATGCGAGATGTATTGTTGCAGTGCAAAACGTTGAGGAATGAAAGGAGAGGAAGATAGTTAGTGAGTTTGCTTTTATGTGGGTGGCCGTGGGAGAAGCCTTGTGTGTGTGTGTGTCTGTTCGTGTGTGTATGTGTGTGTGTGCATGTGCGTGTGGCACACACGCAGCGAGGGTGGCGAGGTTGAACATGCGTCTGTGCATGTGCCCAAGGTGAGGGGAATGACCAATGCTCTTTAATCCAGCGATATACTGGTTGCATGCCTCTCTCATGTTTTCATGACTTAGGCAACCAAGTCGAGCTTATGCAGCGAGGCACCAATCAAAGGCCTTCCTGCCTGACGTCATCAATGTCGACGACCAATGGCGTGGCGAAACACGGTTATGACGTTTTGTGACGAATCCGTGACGTGTTAATGACGCAAGTGTGACGATTTCATGACGTAGCAGTGACGTTTCGGTGACATTTCCATGACGTGGTAATGACGTCATGACGCCGAGAAGCCCCTTTGGTTAGGGCCTTGTTTTATCGTACCGAAAGACAGTAAAGGAGATGGAACCGAGGCGAACTGGAAGACCACCACCTCCGCCGCCACTACTGCCCTCCTCCTCCTCCTCCTCCTCCTCCTCCTCCTCCCTCTTTCTCTCCCTCTTCTTCTTCTTCTTCTTCTCCCCTCGTTACCTATTTCTCTCATCGTACTTTCTCAGTCCCTTACAAATCATTTCCTTCTTGTATGTTCCTATGGTCACTTGAACAGAATATTCACAACTGTGGTTCTTCTCCATATCTAGCTCTGATTTCTTCTTAGTCCTTATTTGATTGACACTAATCCACACTGCCTCAGCGGCATATAAGCGAACGATATTACGCTTTCCTGACCCAAATATCGCTAATCCTTACCGTATTATGTCTAGACATTAGGGAAACTACAAATCGCCCTATTTTTCCCATCTTGTGTCTCGACATTAGGGAATCTAGATGTTTCCTTCCTCTTCTCTATCTAGTGTCTAGATATTAGGGATCCTAGATGTTGCTTCCTTTTCCTGTTTTATCTAGACACCAGTGAATCTAGTTGTCGCTTCTTTTGCTGTTTTGTTTTAAACACTAGGGAATGTAGATAACGCCTCCCTTTTCGGTCACGTTTAGACATTAGAGAATCTAGGTGTAGGCTGCCTTCTCTGTCCAGTGTCTATACATTAGGAAATCTAGATGCTACTTCCTTTCTCGGTCTTGTGCCTACCTTTTGTGGGTTGCGTCTAAACATTGGTGCATGTAAATGTCGCTTCATTTTTATGTTTGGTTTCTAAACAGTGGGGAATCTGGAGGGCAAATTGTTCAAGAACTTGGGCGTCATAACCTTGGCGATTATCATGGTCGTGAGTTTTTATTTTATTTAATAATATCACAAGCCTTTTCAGTTTTTTTAAAATGGAAATCATTCATCTCAGCTAACTACACTGATTGGTAGATTCCAGTGAACATTTGATTGCTATTCGAGAAAGTCGCTGTAACAGATCTGAGCGCTAATTTCCTCCATGAAAGTGAACATGTCACACACCTACACGCAGACATTTACGCAATGAATACAAGCAGGCAGAGAATGAAAAGCCGGAATGGGGTGCATACGTGATGGAAACAACGAAATTTAATTTATGTGGGCAATTTCTGTATTTTTGATAAAGAAGAGAAAAAGTGCAGTTAGTATAAACCATGAAAGCCAAAGGAAGATAGAGAAAAAGTTGACACAGATATCAAAAAGAATTAAAAAACTATGATAATTTTTAGCCATATATATATATATATATATATATATATATATATATATATATATATATATATATATATATATATATATATATATATATATATACCTCTATATATATATAATATTACTAACATCACATTTAATACATCATCACAGAACGGTCATCAATAAAACATCGAACCCTTTTACATACTTCGCTTCACCCACCTCAGTTAGCACGCACTTTTGTGATTTCTGTGCTTGCTTTTTGCAGTGAATGATTTAGACTTTTTTGATCCATAAAAAGTCGCGTCAAACTTTTTTTTTCGGTAAAGTTCGCCACTTTCGTTATTCTTTTGTTTTTATGCTTTCTAAATGTAGAGCCAACATCCTCAGCGGAAAAGGTAATGATTTATTCAGTGGGAAAAATGAACATTCATAATTGCAAAGAAGGCCATTAGTCTGGCGTGGGTGTATAATCTAGCTCCCGTAGTGTAATGGAAAATAATTTTTCACACTAAAAGCTCGCCATTCATTCATAATATTCTGCACAGAAGTGAATGAGTCTCGTGGCATTATTTCAGCTTCAATAAGTTTATGATTTAGATTCCGTCTTTTTTTTTTTTCTACGCCAACATATGCTGTGTTCAGGATACACCTGGAGGATGTTACCGGATTTATTTATTTAAAAAAAGAAGATTTAGTTTCTAATACACACACACTCACACACACACACATACATATATATATATATATATATATATATATATATATATATATATATATATATATATATATATATTATACATATATATATATTATATATATACATATATATATATATATATATATATATATATATATATATATATATATATATATATATATATATATATATATATATATAAAAGGCAATGACAAGCCGTAGAACTATCAAAAGAAGGCCCGGGGAAAGAAGACTGCAGTGGTATGGTCATGTGATTGAGAGGGATGAGACACATGCTGGGAGGAGAGTGATGCAGACGGAGGTGCCTGGTGGGAGAGAGAGAGAGAGAGAGAGAGAAAGGAAGACCGAAGAAGCGAAGGTGGATGGATGTAGTTAGAGAAGATCTGGGAGACAAACAATTGTCAGAGGACGATGTGTTTGACCGAGCCAGGTGGAGGAAAGCTGTCAGCAACATCGACCCCACATAGAAGTGGGAAAGATGCAGAGAATGAAGAGAAGAATATATATATATATATATATATATATATATATATATATATATATATATATATATATATAATATATATATATATATATACGTATATATATATATATATATATATATATATATATATATATATATATATATATGTGTGTGTGTGTGTGTGTATGTTTGTGTGCGTGTACAGTGCAAGTTTAATCAACGTATTGTGTGTATGTACATGCGTAAAATATTAATCTGTCTTAAGCGTACATGAGCGAATATTATGTGCCTCATATAAAACAAATTTCATCAGTGTGAATATGTGAATGATACTGTCTACAATCAACAATATTATTTCGCCCAGAAAACAAATCTTTCTCCGCATTATTTCTGGAGACTGTTCACACACTCATCTTTAACCCTATCTTGGTTTTTAAACGCAAAATGGCACAGTATATTGTGTCATTTATTGCGTCTGAGCATTCTCGAAACATATTGGATCTATCATCCCTTATGGTATACAGTCCCAAAAATTAATTTTGATACTAAAGGATTTAAATTTTTCCATAGAATCCGTTTCCGTACGAGTGAATGTATGTGTCTGATGGAAGTCTGACCGGAAAAAGAGTACAGCCTGTAATTTCTATCATAACTTATTAACAATTCAACAGGAAGAAGGGTAATTCAAGAGGTTCTAAAGTTAGAAATCTCGGGATTTTTTACATCTTTCACATAGTAGATAAATATTAATACCGAAGTCTTGCACTGTTATTTTTTTTTACATAACTTTGATCTTAGATGTGTTCATAATTCACGCCTTAAGTTATGAGTGATTTTAAATACTAAGTGAATGCTGTGTTTAAGAATGTTCTCACACACTCGTGTATGTATTTATGTATGATTTTATATATTATGTGCTTATTACTTCAAAATTATTTTTCTCTAACAATCAACCACTAATCTGTGGTTCTGGTCTTGGAAACCTCGCCTTAAAGATGTAGTTTTCAGTCTTGAGTCTCACATGCTGCACCGAGCGGGGCTGGGTGGCGGGGGGTGGTTTGGGGCCTCTGATGAGGTGGGGTGAGGACAGGATCGAAAGCCCAAGGCCGCACAGGCATCACCCGAACAAGGTCGATCGTCCTCTCTCTCTCTCTCTCTCTCTCTCTCTCTCTCTCTCTCTCTCTCTCCCCCGTATCACGCGTCCCTCTGAAATTCTATGAAATAGTCCCCATTTTCCCTAAGGCAGATCGGGGCTTTAGCATATTTTTTTTTTTATAGACTGCCAGTCTCTCTCTCTCTCTCTCTCTCTCTCTCTCTCTCTCTCTCTCTCTCTCTCTCTCTCTCTCTCTCTCTCTCCGTATCACGCGTCCCTCTGAAATTCTATGAAATGGTCCCCATTTTCCCTAAGGCCGATCGGGGCTTTGGCATATTTTTTTTGTATATAGACTGCCAGTCTCTCTCTCTCTCTCTCTCTCTCTCTCTCTCTCTCTCTCTCTCTCGTTCCAGAAGGAGGGCAGGCTTGCTTGCTCCTTGCTTAAAGTACCACCGCATGGAAAATACATCTCTTCATATACGAGTCTGACGGTAGCTTCGCCTTTCTATCCTGGATTTCAACGTGATGACATCATGTCATTCACGGATGGAGGGAAGTATCAGGGTTATATTAGGGCTTTCGCCTTACAAGGGCTTCTGTATGGTCTATTCCTGGGAACTGTTTCTAATCCTTCCAGCCATTAATCTTACAGATAATGTGAATTGGTGAGGACATGTATGCTAATCTAACGGTAAGTGACATTCTCTCTCTCTCTCTCTCTCTCTCTCTCTCTGTAATATGTGACGCTAGTGGGGCTCCAGATGAATTAACATGCTTCCTTTATTACGATAAGTCATCGTTTATTTAGCAGTGATTATATTTACTTATCGGGTTTGCTTATTAGAAAAATAGAAAAATAAGCATTATGCCTCTAATATCAGTTAAATTTCAGAAAGTAGGATTTTTCACTTCTGGTAGCGTAAAAGTAACTTTTCGAGAGATACTTTCATTGTGTAAGGAAGGTGTATGAGCTCTGATGACAAAGTCCTTTTCTCAGATTATTTTCAAAATGAGAATTAATTTTGTTTTTAGCATATATAAACACCTAGACAGCCATGAGACAAAAAGAAAGAAAATCAGAAGTCTGCATCGCATCAGCAAAGTAAAACAGTTGGAAAGGCAGGCAAAGACAGAAATGTGACATAAAAAGTAAGACATGGAATTCACACACGCACACACACACACACTGCTGTTGTAAGAAGCCACCCCCAGATGCTTATGCATATTTCCTGGACAGCGTCAAAGGTAATCTTGCGGTGACGACAATCCTTAAACTTTCACCAAGAAAGAACTCGTGAATGAACCGCGTCTTCTGCCAAACGTGTGACCATCAGCAATGGAAGAGAGAGAGGATACAATTAACTGGATGAC
>NC_089793.1:18097823-18147823 GCF_040412425.1 Macrobrachium rosenbergii | reverse complement strand
CCACTACAACTTTAAGAAGAGTCCGTGAAGGTTATCGTGAATTTTAAAGTGCTGTGTTTGTTGCAACTTACATTAGAACCGACACTTTTTCGGACAAAAACAAAATCACAAATAAGTCCCCTCGTTTCGTAAGTGTCTTTCTGTTTGGCACTTGCGACACTTTGTGATGTAGGCACTGTCGACAATTTGTGATGTAGGCCCTGTTATTATTTGACAAGAGTTTGATGTCATCAGTTTATTTTTTGCGTCTTCCTCCTATCATTTACAGCTGTCTTTTCAGTGCGTCATTTGCTCTTGTTTTTTCATGTTTTTGTTCAGAAAGTTATGAGCATTTCAGCCGGCAAAAATGCACGATGAAAATGTAGAAATCATGAGATTCGGAAGCTTCATCGTACATTTTTCAATTATTTTATTATGACTAATCTCTCTCTCTCTCTCTCTCTCTCTCTCTCTCTCTCTCTCTCTCTTCTCTCTCTCTTATTGATTGCTGAAACTGTGAAGATGAATTTTATTGGGGAGGGTAAGGCGTTCTCTATATTATGCGTGTATATTCGTGGATAGATTGATGCACGAACGTGCCCGGATCTGTTTTCCTATGAATAGACCATTTTATGAAACTAAATTTACTCGGTATCGAATTATCTGCCATTATCTTTCTTCTAGTTTGTTACGGCAGGGTACGCGTCGTCGAAACTTGCCACGGTTCGGAGTTACGACAGTAGCACGGACAGCTTTGATTTCATTCACGAACGCTTAAAAATCCGCTATTATCGCATCGCATCGAACTCTCACTATGCAGTTTGATGAGGCCCAGAACAAGTCATTAGCAGGAAACGACGAGCCTTGTCTTCGATGCGCGCTGATGTCATGGGTAGGGTGCCAAAGCGTATACCTTTATTTTTACCGAGAGTGTATTAATACACGGAGGGGGAGGGGGAGGGGGAGGAGGAGGGAGTGAGGGTGAGGAAAGTAAACACACAGATGATTAGGATGAATCATCCCTTGTGATCTCTGGTTCGTGAATGCAGCCCGGCGAAAGCGAAAGAATAAAGAGGCCTTTTGAGAGAAAAACAATGCCATTAACAGCAACAACAAGGGAGGTCGGGCCGCTTTCCTCCAACACCTCCACCACCAACACCACCACCACCACCTCCCCCGCGATTATAAAGGGGCGCTGGTGTTAATTTATGACCCTCTAGATTTAAACGGCGTCGCTCTAAAGTGGCTCCCTCCTCCTTAAGTGACCTTTATACGCTTTCGTTGCCCGCATTCATAGTGCAAGCACAATGCGGCTTCCCAGGCTTGCTTGGCACTTCTCCCCTGTAATAAACATTATGCCACAACGCCTGACTCTCTGTCCAAGAATTAATTCATCACTGCGCATGGCCGAGCGCGAGAGAAAAGTAGCGAGAAACGCCGCCGCCGCAGCGTCTGCCAGCAACGTGACTGACGCCCGATTGGTGATCCGTCGAGGCGAACATCAGAATCCGTGAAGTTCTTCATCACCTGGAATTCCGATGGTACTCATGAGGCCTTGCACCTGTCATTTCGACTGGAAGGAATTCTAAGGACTTTTCGCCCAATATGCCGTCATCTGGGTGTCCTTAGAGGCAGAGAAATGCGTAAAATAGCACTTTAAGAATGAGCGTTGTGGCCGGTCAAGCTTGTGCTGAGCAAAAGGCCACAAGAGATGTCTAAAGGATAGATCACTTGACTCAATAACCCCTCTGGTAGGGCAGTGACCCATGGCATTCGCCGAAGACTTGTGACCTTCTAGGAATTGAGCCCACTCTCTCTCTCTCTCTCTCTCTCTCTCTCTCTCTCTCTCTCTCTCCATCGATGTTCTGGTAGTTAGAATCCGACCGTAATAACAACAACTGATCCATATGCCCTTCCGACAACAGCCCTTACCTCTCCACCTAAAGCCCTTTCGCAAATGTTAGAATTGGGTTCATTTGAACACTCTCTTCATCGGATGTTCGTGAGTGATGGTCAGGTGATATTTCGAAACCATTACTCGCTTTAACATGTAGCAGATGCGGCGTGTTTGTGTTCTAGCATGTGCGCATGTGCTTGTATGCGTGTTTGTGTGTGTTTGGAAAGTTCGTTTTATCCGTGCAGCGTATCCATGGAATGATAAATCCACCAGAGTATTGACTTGAAGACTGATATGCAGATGTGCCATCTAATGGTCTTCATAGCTCACTGAACTCTAAAACTTAGTCTTGGTTTAAATTTGACATTTTGCTTCAGTCCTTTAGGGGTGCATTCCTTTTATATAATCTGTATACCTCTAATATATATATTTTTTTTCCGTTCTTGTCCCAAGCCTTTTCTACTTTGCTGTTGAAATACTCTTAAAGAGTAAACAGGAAAGAATGACTTAAATCATCCTTCAGGTTTTTTTTGTTTTTTGTGTCATGCCAATTGCCACTTTGGTCTAATAATCGCCAGCGAAATCCCCAAGTCTGAATAGTCTCCCCCCCCCCTCCCGCCATCTTTTTCCTTTGCTGATTACAGTGCCACCTCAGCTACCATAGTCTTATGAGATTCAGGACAAAATGTGATAAAATGAAATATTTTAACCGACTTCAGCTTCGTTAGATGCCTCACTGAACATCCTATGGCATTGTTTACAATAACTTCCTTTTTCATTGAGATTTCAAAATAGACCTAAGGGGAATTATGAATTCATTTAGGGAAATAATTACAAAGATGATAATTAGTTAGAACTCCACAGCAAAAAGTTATTGGAAAACATTTATTGTTGAGTGCAGTTAATTTTCCCTTCAACAATTGAAACTAATTAAAAAATAATCTTTGATTAAACCACTTTGATGCTCTCATTAGGAAAAAGGCCTTAAACACCTATGATGTAAAATTAATATTGCGTCCCGTCGATCGTAAAAATCTTGCGTGAATTAACGAGATTTTTCAGTTTTATTATCAGTACTCTTTCAGTTTATACATATGGCTGCATGGGTGTGTGTGGAGACAATTATAAGCAGTACAGTCGTATTTACATATATTTTTCCTCATGGACAACCATGTATGTATGATTGTATTTATGAATAACATTTACGTACGTATATATGTGTATATACACACGCACACATATATATGTGTGTATATATATATATATATATATATATATATATATATATATATATATATATATATATATATATATATATATATATATATATATATATATATATATATATATAACTAAAGGACCTATTTCAAACTGAATGGTATCTAATGGAGTATTTATTCGGAAAAAGTGCAAGCTTTCTTGGACAAACAGTCCACATTATCAAGTATGTGATAAAGTTAATACACACATATATATATGTGTGTGTGTGTGTGTGTGTGAAAAACCTGCGTGTTTTTCAAAGAGGAACAGGCGTCTAAGGGGAAAAGAATCTAGTCATGCTATGAAGTGTCAGATTTACTGCATAATCGGATACTGTTCCTTAGCATCTACTCTGAAGATTACCATCTTCGCATCCCTTCTGGTTCAGATCTTCAAACAGGTTTTGCCTTTTTCCTCCAGCTTTAAATCTTACTGAACTGACAGATTTCCAAAAGTGCTCCATTCGGATCTGCGTCCATAATAAAAGCACTTGGCGTGTTAGTAAACAGAGAAGAAACCATTTTATGACTATTGTAAAAGTCATGGGTTATTTAGTGAGTTCAAATTTGCACATTTTTTTATGTGATGAATTTTTGTTACATTTTTGGACCTTGCATTTTAGCATTTATAGCATTTCTTTCATTATATTCTATATGAAAAATTCAATAAGATAACAAACTAAGATCTAGATCAATATGAAAAAGAATTATTATAAAATGTGACGTTATGGTAAATGAAATTAATTTTTTATTTGCAACAAATTTTCACCGATAAACAACGAAATTAAAGGAACTCTGAAAAGACAGTACCAAATATACAATGGCCATGTTTTCGATTCATTCACACCACCTTAGTCAGACTAAGAAATTAATATAAGCCTGAGTGATTATAAGTCTTCAATTCACAAATTCACGAAAGAAATACGGCTTGCCTACTTCTAAGAGTTCATCTCATTAATTCCCGACACGAGTACAGCAATACAACTTTAGTACTTGCTAGTGTCTAGCTCGTAAATTCACGAAATAAATACAGTTTGAGTAATTGTAAGTCTTCAACACGTAAATTCCCGAGATGAGTATAGCTTCCGTATATGTAAAACTTCAACTTATGAATTCCCGAAATGCATACTGCTTGAGAACGTGTTCGTGTTCAGCTCGTATATTCACGAAATGAACATAGCGAGGATACTTGTAAGATTTCAGCCCATAAATTCACGAAACGATTACATCCTGGACACTTATAAGACTTTAATTCATACATTCACGAAGTGAAAACAGCTCGAAGACTTGTAAGTTGTCAAGTCATAAATTCACCAAATGAATAGATCTCGAGTCTTCGACTCATAAACTTGATTCATCGAAATCAAAATGATTACTGTTCCACAAATATTCGAAGAATTAGATTTAGCTTTGCCGGAATCCTCCCTTTGCATTTAGTAATAGGTCATAATATGCAAATGAGTGACGAATTCACGGTAGAGAGAGAGAGAGGAGAGAGAGAGAGAGAGAGAGAGAGAGAGGCTGCGTGAACTTAAACGTGTTTGTTATTACGATGTTTAGATAATATGCTGTAATTCTACGGAACGTTTTTTTCCCGCAATACAAGCTGCGTAATACAGTTTTCTGCCATGCTTTCGTTGCTAATGCTTATGAATTGGTTTTGGTGCTCAAAAGTAAAGAGTATCCAGAATGCGTAGTGTGAGTAACATTGATGTAAACGCTTATGGAATCTGCCGTCAAGGCTGCACAAGTGTGTTTATAATTCGCTAAATTAGTTAGCATGGTCGAAGTTATTTTCTATCAATTTGAATATGTAAAGTTACCATCCGATAAAGACATTATATTTATGTACCACAAGATGTCGTAAGGGAACACGGAACAAGGTATATTTGCGAAATATTAGAACACGTCATCGAGTCCCTGAAACCGACTTCTTGACGTGTATATCTATATCGTCAAAAGGAATCATCTCATGTTCTCATGCCCAAATAATGTGAGCTTTCAGGCCCTCACTCTGTTTTATGTCTATTTCAGTTAAGAATCCAATAAATACTTTAACCAGCAGCTAATTAGGATAGGCTTCCAAGGGTTCATGTATTACTAATCGAGACTTGCTCATCTTGAAGATGTGATGGCTATCGTTTTAAAGCTGGTCCACTGGTATGGTGGTTAGTGTCGTGGCATTCCACTCAGATGTCGCAGGTTCGCGCCAGGGCGATGAAAAATCACTGGCTCTGTATCATGATCAGTTACTGCTGCAGTGTGGGGTCTGCGGTTAGAGGTTCAAACCAACATTCTTTGGAAGCTTGAATTCAAGTCAGTGGCCCCTGTGTGCTTGTTCCATGTGAGTAGGTTTCATATGCTGAAATAATAATAATAATAATAATAATAATAATAATAATAATAATAATAATAATAATAATAATAATAAAGTAAACACAAGCATGTTTTGCAGTCAGTGACTAGGTCTTATTAATAGGAGGGTTGCCATTGTATATATGTCAAACATTTCTTGTCAACGTCAGCGTAATTTCTTAAGAAAAGGTAATTAAATTGCGTAGGAGCTTGAGGGAATTCTTTCGGGACAGCTAGAGAAGCTAAGCTGATATATTTCCAAATTATGAATTCACTTATTATATCTGAACAAGATTTGTGGACCTTGCATCGGAATGCTGGCCGAGAACGAAGGGAACATAACGACTAAAAAGAAATATAGAGTAATATATTTCTTGTTGAATGATGAAACAGTAGAATGAAAAACTCCCCAATCAACTCAATTTCTGAATCCTATGTCCTGACAGATCATTACAAATACTGCTGATTTGATATTATAGACTCCCTGTATTGTCCGTTCAAGTACTTGTCAGGACGGTCGGTAATTAGAGAGGCCAATTGAAAATTGAACCTCTCAAATATCCATCCCTCTGTTTCTAAGTGTTATCTTACACACTTAATAGCGTATCAAGTTTTCACTCAATTAAATATTTAAGACTCTTTCCACTAAGTAAAAATGCTGTCGCGTTCCTGAGAACTAATAAGTCAGTTTTAAGGGTGAAAAGGTCACGCTTATAACTTCTTACGAAAATTTGTTAGTATTTTTCATTTCCATGAAAACCTTAACCATGAACTAATACTTCTCTGAAACTCATCACGTAAAAGATTAAAATGAAGCTGTAAATACCATCTCACACCTTTATCAACATAATTTCCCCAGCAATTTCGTGAGGCTCTTTTTAATAACAGATTGCATCGATATTATCGTAGAATTTTTATTTAAGATGAATGCTAGTGTCGTCTTAAAAAATGCTAGCTAATGGAATACAATTAATTACTATAAGAATAATAACAGGTTAGAAATGATATAAGTACAGTTAATTAAAACTGGTAATGTGTGTTTTTTTTTTTGCACAATAAACAAAGATAAGCTTAAATCTCTGAAGGTTCGGAAGCGATGAATTACGTATTCATTTCAGATAGCTTGGTTTTATCTGTAGTGTGTAGATCAGACAAATGCAGCACTCTCTCTCTCTCTCTCTCTCTCTCTCTCTCTCTCTCTCTCTCTCTCTCTCTCTCTCTCTCACACACACACACACACACTATTGGTTCATGTTAATCCTCATGATAATAAGAACTTGTGTATATTTTTTATTACAAATTAAAAAAACTCGGAATAGGCATTGATGAAAATCCCGTGACTGGTATTGCAACATGATCCAAACTCGTTCACTGTGAGGAAAGAATGAGCTTCGCTTTTCAACTCACCTGACCCTTAAAAAGATGAATTTTGTGTGGCCTAAGAAAACGACGAAATTTTCAAAACTTTATGCCCAAATCTGTCTTTTCCATGACCTTTATTGACTCCATCCGTGAACATATTAGACAACAATGGATACGAAACGCATCCTTGTGCTGGGCCCATTTTTAAACTAAACATCACTCTTCCGCACAGGCTCCACTTTCATCTTACCGTTTTCAGCGACCCTTAAGACACTAACTTCATCACCAACTTAAACATTGCATCTCTATTAATTCTGTCATGAACCCCTTTAGCTCCATTCACAGCCACAGCGATTTTCTCTTCACTCTCAAATTTCTTATACTATTGTTTCACAGCAATCGCTTGATGTACCCTCACTGTTTTTCGTTTAAGCCCTTTCTGCTCGTCCATTTTCAACCTATTTTCTCAGTTACCACGCTGCCGTACACCTTTCTAGGTGTATACTAATTCTGTAACTCTAGTTTCAACAGGCACCTCCGTCACCTCCACCTAAACAAATGAACAGCGAGTCTTTTCTTCCATTCCAGTGGAAACTTTTTAAGACCTTACACGCCATAACTAGCCAGCCATTTTATTACCGCCATACCACAGCATTTCACTCTGTTCTTCTAGCTTTCACATCTTTTCATCCTTAGCTGTCACTTCCTCCAGCATTCTCAAGTTTACATTACAGCCAGCAAAGGACAGCGTACTCTTCGCAGTACATGCTTCCATACGTCTTTTTTATTTCAAGTTCCATTTTCTCATTATCGACTCTATTGGAATTTACATGGTTTGTACTCTGTTGGAATTTACATGGTTTGCCATCTGTCCTGCTATTGCACTTTGGTAAAAACTTAAAAATAAAAGAAATGTCTCCAAACCTCCTATTTCCTCACCTCATTATGCTCTTCTCTTAGTTCTAACAAAGGGGCTACGCCTGTGAGCACTTGCGTGTGTGTATCGTGCTCTCTTTCCCCCACTTCCTAGTAATACACACACACACACACATATATATATGTATATGTATGTATATATTTCCACACACACACTATACATATATATATATATATAATTCTTTTGATAATGTAGTGTATATTTGTAAACATGTGTACATTAAGCAAACACGAATTTCAGAGCATGGAATTACAATAGCATGTGTGTACATGTATACGATTCTTTTGACTGTAAAGTTAAGGGTATTTACATTATTTTGTTTGTTGAAAACAAATAACAATGTTTAGCCGGCCAGTCTAAGCTCACGTCATCACCAAGTGTTTTGAAGTTTTTGGTATGCTTCTCTGTTAGTCGCCAGACCGTGGTTACTCCGGAAGAAGTATTTGGCGGAAAAATAAACAAACATCCGGGGTCATTCTCTTCCAGAAACTCAAAAATTCTCGCAAAACTTGTAAATATTGTATTACTGTTCTGACGTATTTTTCCTCATTCTCTGTATTCTATTTTTGATCCCAGCTTTGGCTTATGCTGAGATGTTTGATGTTTTCCTCCTCTCCCTTTATTTTTTAATCTGCTTTCTTCTCATTCCTGTTATGTCCATGCTGTTTCTTTTTTCTTTTCCTTTTCGTTTATTCACTTTTTTATGATTTTACTTTTTTATTTGCTTTATTCTACGCCCTAGATTGATGTTCATTTCATGACAACCGTGACTTCATGATTTTTTCTGTCTTTTCTTTGTTTCTTTTTTTTTACATTATCTTGCTCAACCTTCAAAAACTTTTGAACGTCTTCCAACCACGTCTTTCATTGCCTTCTTTTCTATTCCCATGTCAGTGCTGTCTTGGGTTACCCTTTCCTTCATTTTTGTCTTTTTGCTGTTTCCCAACTGTGTCCTTCATTGTACACTCTTCTTTGATTTTTTTTATTAACCCGTCTTGATCAGCCTTCAAAGTCTTTTTGGCGTTTCCAGAGAGCGAGCGTGTCCAGTCAGTGCTCGTTGCGCCATGCGGGCAAACACAAGGTTGTTTGTTTCGTGTTTTCCTTTGTGTGTCGCTTCTTGAAGGTGATGACGTTTGTCGAGGGCTGTTTGTTTTTCCTTCTGCTTATGCAACGCCAAGTATATTAACGGTACCGAGTTGAGGAATAACAACAATAATGATGATGGAATTGTTATTATTATTATTATTATTATTATTATTATTATTATTATTATTATTATTATTATTACAGCCGTGGAATAAGATTATTCTCCTAATCGATCATTTTCCCAAAAAATGTTGTAAGAGACCCTTACAGCAGCAACGGTAGGAGTGAAAGAAGTTGTTACCATCATTGCTATTTGGGTTTTGTGAGTTAAAATCTTTGAAGTTTTATTGATCAAAAGTTTAAAAACAGCTACAACTGGTGCTGAACTAATGTGAGTGCAATCGGCAGTTGAAGGAGTTGTTGGGGGGTGGCGGGGGGCGGGGAGGAGTTATAATTAATCTCTGAAAACGATTCGAATGTCATATTTCAATTCATTCTTTAATATTAAATTTAATGCCAATTTGTGGAATAGTCTTGTCAGTGGAACTGATACAGATGCTTATTATATATATACTTTTATTTTAGCTCGGATCGCAATTGCCCTTGTTTTACCAGAATTTATTTTATCAGCTGGTTCGATTGCATTACTTGAGGGGTTTCGGGTATTTATATCATCAAGAAGGCCAATTATTTGGGTTGGCATAACTTGTAGATACCTTCATCCTCTGTGACCTTCGGGAAAACTAAGCCCTCCACACACCCACGGATCAAAGTTTACTATTCTATCTTACTCAATAAATCTCCAAAATCACCTCTTGTACTGTAAATATTTTGCCATATGTAGATGTTGGAATTCATTCATCACCTGAATGCTGTACAGCCGTAGGTGTATTCTTTTCACAGCTCTCTGTACTTCAGTACGGAATTAGTGCTTGTGATGTAAGTTTCTGTCAAATTATCCGCGGAAATCTCTGTAACTGCGACGCTCATTTTAATATTTTTAAGTCAACAAACGTATCCTGTTGTAACCCAATTCATGCTAACCAGCTGTGTTAATGTTATTTCTTATGGAGCAAGAAACCATCTATGTTATTGTCCTCTTATAAGGAACAAAGAGGCCAAGATATCTAGGTTGAGTACTCTGTCTCCTTTCATACTCTCAACCAACACCCAAATCATGTACAAGTAGCTGTGTCATTGTAATCTTACTACGTTATTGCCATCACACTAGGTACAAAATTGCTAGGATCTCTCGTGAAAACAAACGATCGGGATATTGGTGTCATATTTCTAGGAACAAAAGTATCAAATTTTCGTAGTCACTTACTTCAGTTTAAGTGAAGCTCACACCTAATCTAACAAAAACATGCAACCAGAGTTGTCATTGTACCAAAAACAATAGTGGCAGGATATCTCGGTCTCATGGAAACGAGCAACCAGCTATTTTATCGGTATCTTGTTAAAAACCAAAGTGCCATGACATCTCAGTCCTGCATTCCATTTCCAGTTTATTCACAGCCAGTCCAGTGAAAATGTGCAACCAGATGTTATCATCATCTTACTCGAAACGAAAATGCAAGGCTATCTCGTTTGTGCACTCCATTTCCTGTCATATCCATATAAACTAGCAATCAGTTATGGTGTTGTCGTCTCACTAGGAACAAAATTACCGAGATATCTTGACCATGTTCTCTTTCCTGTAAGCTCATATTCAATCTCATGAAAATGAGCAACATTGTCCATTACTGTCCTCTTATTAAGAACAAAAGTGTTAGATATCTATGTCAAGCACTCTATTCGTATCCTAATCCCATCCACTCTGGCAAAAATGAGGAAGATGCTATATTATCTTCAACTTGTTGTGAAAGAAAAAGAGCAAAATATCCAAATATAAATGGCCCCAGCTAGGTTACTGTCATCCTACTAGAAAAAAAAAATGCCAAGATATCTCTGTCGAGCACTCCATTTTCTGTCATGTCCACATCAAGTTTCATGAAAATGAGCACCCAGCTATGTTGATATCATCTTGCATGGAAGAAAAGTGCCCTCCATTTCATCATGCTCGCATCCATTCTCATGAAAACAAGGTGCTAGCTATGTTGTCGTCATCTAATTAGGAACAGGAATACCGAGATATCTCCATCAAGCACCCAGCTTCCATTCTCTTGAAAACGAGCGACAAACTCCAGTATTTCTTCTTAAGAACAAAAGTGCTGGGATATCTGGGTCATTCTCACATTCTGTCTTTTAAACATGTTGAACCAGCCATGTTACTGCCATCTTATGGTGAACACAAAGCTAGGATATCTTAGTCGTTAATTCGGTTTTCTTTTGTGATCAACCCCAGTCTAACGGAACTAAACGATCGCCTATATAACTGCCAACTTATCAGGAACAAAAGTGTCAGTATGTCTTGTTCGTTTATTCCTCTCCCTGCCGTGTCCACATCCAATCTTAGGAACAAGCAACCAACAATATTACTGTCGTGTTCTTTGAACAAAAGCTCTAGTGGGAACAAAAACGTCAGCCACTCAGTTTCCTGTTGTGTGCGCTCCTCCAGCCTCACGGAAGCAAGCAGACAACTTTGTTATTGTTCTCTGTTTCCTGTCATCCGTACATGAAGTCTCACGAAATTGAACCAAAAGCTATTTTGTATTCTCATCAGGAACAAAAGCAGCAAGATATCTCTTATGAAGTGATCTTTCCATATTTTCATAAGACCACTTTTTTACCAACTCTACTGACTTTGAAGTTTTTCAGATCCCCGGGACCTCGAAATTTTATCTGCCTGTAGGTACCTCGAGGAATTTTAAGATTTTAGCACCCTCAAAGTTTTATCTTATTTAGGAAACCTTGAGACCTTTTATAATGTTTGGGACGTCGAAATGTTTTACTAATTAAACTTTTCTAGGAACTTGAAAGTTGTTTTCCTTATTTAGGGTCTTTTTGTGTGTGTGTTTCGAGATGTTTCCAGAATCAGTGGATTTTATGAAACTTAAATGAATACTTAATTTAAGGAAGCATTAAATATTTTGCATGAGTTCGTACTGTTACGAATGTGGAAAAGGCAATATACAAGTAATCTTTTCTTCGAATCTACATGTTAACTGTGCCTTCACACACTCCTTAATACTCATACGGTAAGATAGCCGTTTTCATCTTCGATTTTTCTTTTAGGTACCTTTTTATTTGAGTTAAAAAAGTTTCATCTTTACTTCCTTTCATGTTCCTGTTTGTGCTGCCTTTCTGCTGTGGATTTTATGTGGTATATGCCCGAGGTTCTTTTTAAGCGTCCAACATTCTTCTCTTTAGATAACTTAAACATTGTTTATTTACATAATTTTTCACTTCCTATTCCCGTCTCAGTATTCTAAATTTTTACATACCCCTTCACTTTCAACATATGCGTTAACATCCTGTCTTATCCAGACGTTCTTATGCAGTCATATTTTCCTCGATTCTGCTTATATTGTTTTTCTTTGTACCTCAAATCATTTTTTCTTATCTATATCAAAATTCTTACGAACAGATGTTATTTATAAGCTTCCAGTATTTGTAATGTCTGTAACCGAGTCCAAGTACCGTTACACACTGCACAGTTTAAAGATATAACGACCTATGTCTCTCTGTAATCTTTCTGATCAATAAGAGGTATTCTTTTGAGAGCTAATTCTTGAGAGTTTTAAAGGGGATGCCACTAAATGCCTAGAATGCTACCCGTGTATATCACTGACTATCGCAAAAAAATTACTTTTTTATCGGAAAACCTTCATTGGAATTATTTCTGTTTCGTAAGTCAAATGTGCATTAATGTGCAACGTTTCATGCTGAAAATAGATTTAGCCTTGGGTAATACTTATACTGAATACAGTACAAAATATTAATGTTACGAGCGTATTTGTATATTAGACAAGATAATGATAATATAATGATAATAAAAACGGTAAGAAAATGTGGGTTATAATACATGTTCATTGTCGTCTAATATTCAAGTTACATTACCTTTATTCAGTCCATTATAATTCTTATTATATTAGCTTATATATAGACTTTCTGATTTTTACAAGTTGCATGTGAACTTGATATGTATTTTGAGGAGAGAAAATCACATAATTTCTAATTAGTTAGGTTGCTTTTTTTTTTTTTTTTTGTCCAAGCTTCCAAGACTTCGCCCACCACCACAGAGGGCATTTCATTTACAAGACCAGAGTACTCTATGTAAAGCGTACCCCTGCCAAGAGCATACGGCCGTGAATAAATCAGTGTCAGCAAAATATCATATAATATTTTGCGGAAAGATTCACAGGGAAAATTTCTTACAATTGTTAGATATTTTCATTTAAAATCATTTGCAGTTCATTTGATAAAATTTTCGATACTTGTTACACCATAAGACTATAACAAAGCAGTTGTATTTTAGTTCTAATAACCTCAGCACAAATGATAACAGAAGGGAGTTTTTGGTGTGTCAGAAGGACATGTCAGCAACACCTTAAATGGGCTTTGAAAATTTCTTCAACGTAAAAAAAAAGTCATATATATTTCATTTATAAAAGAATATTCAGAATTTCTGAAACATGGAAATCGGCACATCTTAATTTTGCACGTTTAAAACATTGAAAAGGAACATATTTTGCAACGGTACATTCTGTCTGAAAAATAGTCTATGCATGTTATTGGGGCAAAGTGAAGCCGATTTATATTGTGCTATCGTATAAAAATTCCCATAAAATTTACTTTTCCATATTTTTCATTAATTACTGGTAATGTGAAGTTTTGCAATGGTGTTCGGCAAACCCACACCAGTCATTATTATTATTATTATTATTATTATTATTATTATTATTATTATTATTATTATTATTATTATTATTATTATTATTATTATTATATAGCCTGTAGGTCCTGCTTCCTGTACGGATGACCTTGACCTACTATTTTGTGGAAGACGTATTTTTATGCCAAAATCGCAAGGTTTCAACAGTAAGCAAAATTTTTTTCCATTGATTTAAGGGGAATCTTTTATCATTTAGGAGGTGCATTGCCAGAGCTGCAAAATCAACTAACAATGTTGGGAGTTGTTTAAAAAACACTGTTGCACCTTCAGAAACCTCTCCCCAGAAAATCAATGGTGATACGATTCTGAAAAACAAACAAACAGAATTTTTGTTAAAGTCCTCATCTTTTCTCTATTAAAGGTTCAGGTGTGACATTAAGATATGACTAATGGTTCAGATTTATATCGTATTTTAATCTATGTATTTGGTTCAAATTTTGACAATTTTTTTATCACCTGAAAATATTGATTTGAAGGCTATAACACACCATAGTAAAATATCCATTAACGATTTATTTGCTGCCAGAATAATATATATAAAAAAAAAATTATGACTCTGGCTTCATTGTGGGATCACTGACTGGAAGTCATACAATATTCCACGTTTGACCTACGCATGACATTCAAGGTCATTACTGAATGCTAGCTGAATGCCATTATTTCCATTATTGTATGATACGCTGTATCTACTTTATGCTGAAGTAACTAAGAAAATTCATGACGTGTCTGATCTTCGTAGTCTTGAAAAATCAGCTTTACATCTAGACCTTCGAAGATGTAGGGTTTCTGGTGGACTGTCATATATCACTGCACACACACCTACAAACCCACGTGTTTACATATGTATAAGCATATGCGTATGAAAACTCACAAGTACGTAAGTAAATTGAATTTACAATGAATAACGATAGTTTATTAACTGACATGCATTTGCTCGAAACCTCATTTATGTATCTGCGCCTACGTGCCGTTATTCAATGTCACTTGCCTCACATAAACTCACTGAATTGCGGTATACATACTGTTCTTACACAAGCACACCCACACACACCCACTTGCACTCACATACGCAAGAATACACTCCTACACACCCCCGCTGACACTCACATACGCACGTACAGAACCTACTCCCAAGGAGAGACGACCTGACGCAACTTTCTAATATGAATTGCTGCCTGTATCACCTGTCATTCCCGATTGCTGTTTCCACCTCTGATCTTTCACAGAATTATCATTTCCCTCGTGTTCATCATCCTTCAGAATTCGCTGGAAGAGATGAATGAATTATTTGTAAGTTTTACCCTCTCGTCAACAGAGATATTCCTAGTTTTTAGTCGTTGGCTTGATAACCTTTTTTGCTCCATATTTCCCAAAATCTTATGGGAAATTGAACCCAGAACAGGTCAACGAAAACTTGGAACCTTAGTAGGATGTGGGTCGTGTATAATGTACCTATATCCCAGGTTTGCAAAACCAGGATTATTATTGGTGATTCGACGTTGATTTGCATGAATACATTGTTACCAAGATCTGTCTCACTTACGACAACGGTGACATTCCCCTATTTCCATTTACATGGAATTGACGTCAGAATAGGCTTGAAAACTTTGCCAGTTAATCCCCGCAAATAATAACATGAATAATTCGCCTTCGTTTGTCAGTAGCAAGTCCCTCGCTCACAGGTGTCTGTGCTGTTGGTTCCCCTTTAAAGTGTCGCTGACTA
The DNA here is from genome assembly GCF_040412425.1 of Macrobrachium rosenbergii. NCBI lineage: Eukaryota > Metazoa > Arthropoda > Malacostraca > Decapoda > Palaemonidae > Macrobrachium > Macrobrachium rosenbergii. The sequence goes on along the minus strand of NC_089793.1, from coordinate 18,132,388 downwards.
GCCGACCTCCAGGTGTGCTGGGCATCTACTGTCAATATGATGACGTCTCTGTCTCCATGGTAACAATGACGTCATTGTTTCCTTGGCAACGCTGAGTTTGTAAGTTTGTTTTATATTCATATTATTATAATCTTGAACAATCCAAACATAAAGGATCGAAGGCTATAAAAGCCTACTATTTTATAAATTCTGGTTATAATTAGAAGAGGATGGATATAAAATTAATAATTATTTGAGAAATTCAAGAAAAGAATCGCCCTAACGACTCCTGGCATATTTACCCCTCGAGCGTTTCTCAATAGCTACTGGCTGCCGTATTGATGAGCACGCTAGTGACGTCATGGAAACGTCATAGACGCATCCATTACGGAAGAAGAGGGGAGAAAGGTTTACTTAGGTGTCAGGGGTGGGGGAGCTTACCTGTGCAACAAGGTCAAGATATAGGTGAAGAGGCGAAATGTTGTGGAGTATCCAATATTACTTCCTGATAATCAGAAATTTTTCAAGTTCACGTCTTTTCAAGGGCAACCGGATGCACTTAAAAACAGTAAATGAGAATTTGTACTCATTTGGAAATGATATATACTAAAGCTTATTGATTGTTGTCGAGAGCGACTAAGCTTATTACCGTATAAAAATGCCGTTTCCGGATATGGATCTATTTTTGTCAAATATCGAAAAACTTTTGTGCGCACATTGGTTCGTCTTTTTTTAACTGTTAAGAAGATAAAGAAGTGTTTTGCAATGGTACCGAATTAATGTTGTTGGAATTTTTGGTATCAACAATATGACATTATTTTTTTCACTTTAATCATCTTTCGTCAATGACTGATTTAATAACAAAGATATTTTTCATTATATGACACCATTCTGCTCTATCAGACTATCAGCAGCTGCATTAATGCTTTTTCACACATCATAGAAGTATTATAAGCTGTCATTATATATTTTTCCATTATTCTTTTACGTAAATCCTTCCATTATATTAGCGGTGGTTGTCTATTTATAGCTTTGCGAAAAACAAGGTAAGTTATAAAACAAAATAGTTTTCATCGGCATTTTCTTAATTTTAAGCCCATTTACTATCAACTGGAAATATGTTCACCACATACATACATGCACCCACACATATTGTATAATATTATATATATAATATATATATATATAGTGTGTGTATAATATATATACTATTATAGAGAGAAAGAGAGTATATATATATATATATATATATATATATATATATATATATATATATATATATATATATATGTAGTAAGTGTACAGGGCGTGTAACTCGTTTTAATAATATGCATGGACACTAACTCTTTTCCTCCCCTATGCTCTTAGGATTAGAGGCATTTAATACCTTCGGCATAGTCTCTACGTAAATAAATAAAAATAACGTTTTAAAACATCACTAAAAATTGAAGATCTTTCGGATATAGCAGAAGGAGCGAAATGTTTAGCAGCTTACTTCCTCAGCGGCATTGATTATACATGCTTATATTCTTCCTTCCTGTTTCTCTCTCTCTCTCTCTCTCTCTCTCTCTCTCTCTCTCTCTCTCTCTCTCTCTCTCTCCAGTCTGAGTTAATGACCCTGGCAGTTGTGACGCCAGGTAATTGTTAATCAATCGAACTCCTCTCTCTCTCTCTCTCTCTCTCTCTCTCTCTCTCTCTCTCTCTCTCTCTCTCTCTCTCTCTCTCTCTCTCTCTCTCCCCAAGGTACACAATATTCGTCTTTTCTCTTAGCAGTCGTTTAGTAATTCCGGTGGCTTTTTTTTTTTACTATTTATAATTCAGTTCCTTACTAATACTTTTCGAGAGGATTACATTGTAAGACCGCCCAGCTTCAGTATAACTAAAGGCCAAGAAATTTGTTTGGTCTTGTCACGCCAGCATATGAACAATCTCGATCAATCCGTGATTGAAAAACATTTCCCTGGACTCATAAGTTAGTCTGCGCAATATATTTTGATCAATGACGTAACTAATCAACGCTTCCCTCTAATGAATTTTGATAAGCTTATATTAATGATGTACAACACTATTTACAAGTTATTATTCTTTAAGATATCAGTATGCATTAATCTGATATTTATTTCTTTGAACGTACAAGAATTTGAAAATGTTGTTTTATCACTTCATATCTCCGTCTTATTTATGTTTCAGGGTTTATTTTAATAGGATTAATTTTATTACTGCAAATGAATAAGTAATTTCATAGATAAAGATGATCCATCATGAGGTTGATTACTTCCGCCAACAGGGTTGAGTCTTTGATTCGGTTTGTTTAGCTGTATGGTAGGAGAACTGCGTAAAAACAGACAGGTTTTTACAGTTAGGTTTTGGTGTCAATCTTAAGATGGTATTGTCAATAGCTTCACGTACAATCAATGTCACTGATGTGTACTTCAAGCAAACGCCAGCCTCTCGCATTGTGAGGAAGAAAATGTAATTGGTCTCCACTGTTGTTATATACATGATAATGGCAGCCTAGTGTTTACAAAGAAAAGCCAAGTGATTCAGGAATGTGGGTAACTGGGCTAATACTTCTGACAAAGATTTCCAATCTCTGATTGGCCTCTCTTGTCTATGCATTGTAATACTACGCCCACATGTTGTCGAGAGAGGTTTGTTATAGAGTCACAAATTAAAGGGATAGTAATTAGAGATTATCATGAGATCCAAGGAAACAGTATTATTATTATTATTATTATTATTATTATTATTATTATTATTATTATATTATCAAAACATCTAAGGGAAACCACGGAAGGTCCGTGAGTACACGAGATAATAATGAAAGGGAGATGACATTAGCTCAGTCCCTGGAAGAATACCTTCTGACAATGTCATCTTCGCTCCTGTGGGTACTAGAAGTGTTGGAAGACCCAGACTTGCTTGTATGAGAACTATGAGAAGGGAGGCCGAAAATTAGTTGATATTTGTAGAAAATAAAGCAAAGGAAAGACATGAGTGGTGGAATTTCACAGAGACTGCGGCACGCAGCGTTGGAGTTGATGATAATGACCATGTTGTTTTCACTACTGTTGCTCACGGTGCTATTACTATTGTCATCCCTATTGTATACTACCAAAGCTGTTGCCGTTGTTGTTTGTTGTTGTTGTTGTTCTCCTCTTTGTAATCATTCATGTTTCTATTTTCATTATTATGATTCAGGGCGATAATAATACCTTATCCTTGTGTTATTCACAGATGAACAATATCCTTCAGACTTAAAAAGACATTTATGAATATCTTTCTCTGGCACACGTGATTTATCTCTCTCTCTCTCTCTCTCTCTCTCTCTCTCTCTTCTCTCTCTCTTTTTGATTTACTGGGAGATATGATGCGTATAAAATTATATGTAATCTTGTCGATGGTGAGGGTCGCCTATGTACTGAAACAATACGTGTTCGAAAAGCAAACAAACATAAGAATGTCCGAGACAGTATCACCAGTGATGTAAAACTGATCTTCGTACAAGCATATAAAACCTTGGTTTGATAAATTATGACATACTTTATTTTCACAGATTTTATTTTCAACCACCATCTCTCTCTCATATATATATATATATATATATATATATATATATATATATATATATATATATATATATATATATATATATACAGTATACTGTATATATATATATATATGTGTGTGTGTATTTATGTATGTTTATTCATTCATACATATACATATATATATGATATATATATATATATATATATATATATATATATATATATATGTATGTATGTATGTAATTAGAACAAAAAGAATAAATGTGATAAATGATAATGCTTTGAGTTTTTACAGTATGAATGTGAAAACATTGTTTATATATTAGGCTTGGAACGGAAGAAACCTAAATCATTAAAAATATTTAAAAATGTATTTTGGAGCAAAACAGAAATAATAAGTTTAACATGCTGTGTATCTAGTGGACACACACACACACACACACACACACACACACACACACACACACACATATATATATATATATATATATATATATATATATATATATATATATATATATATATATATATATATATATATATAATGTTTATACATAAAAATATATATACATATATGTGTGTGTGTTTATATATATATATATATATATATATATATATATATATATATATATATATATATATATACAGAGAGAGAGAGAGAGAGAGAGAGAGAGAGAGAGAGAGAGAGAGAGAGAGAGAGAGATATGAGTGTCTGTGTGTGTCCACTAAATGTACAGTACAGCATGTTAAAATTGTTATTTCTGTTTTGTTTCAAAATACATGTTAAATACTTAAAATTGTAGGTGTCTTCTGTTCCAAAGCTAATATAAAAAAAAATATTTTCACATTCGTATTGTCAACAATGAAAGCTTTATTTATCATTCATCTCATGAATTCTTTTTGTTCTGATTATTCGTTCCCATTCCTGTATTTCTCTACAGTCAGAAACGTTGCGAAATTTATGTCCATTGAAATTCTGTGTTGTTTATTCTACTTAAATAAAGTGAGGAACAAGAATATCAAGGTTGATGTTACTCTGAAGTGCACTGTCATGGTTCCAAAGGTATAAAAGTATTTTTGGAATGACATTTCTGTGGTCTTCTAAAATATTTTATTAATTTCGACGCTTTTCACAGTGTTCATTTTACATAGGGTTCCTGCCACCAATTCAAAAACGCCACAATAATTTCATTAAGTGTGACGTATTTGTACTAACTACTCTGAAACTCAATTTTTCTCTAATTTGCCCATCATTCCTCGTTAAATTTCTAAGATAAGCCTTTTATCTACTTTCTTTCTCTCGTCCCACGTTTTGCATTCTTGTTTACAGTTCACAATATTCATTCCTTTTCCAGACGATAGATGGGTGCCTATTGCTCTGGGGCCAATTGAGGAGGCAGATAAGGTATGTACGAGTATTTAAGGTGTTTTGGGAAAGTGTATTCAGTGACCTCTCTGTCTCTGATGTGAATGAATGACATACTTTCGAAAAATCTTCCCCCTCTCCCCACACATAACAGAGCATGAGAAAGGTCAACTTTATTTGACGAATCAATCTCTCTCTCTCTCTCTCTCTCTCTCTCTCTCTCTCTCTCTCTCTCTCTCTCTCTCTCTCTCCCATATGAATGAATGACTTATCTTTAAAGCAACTTCCCCTCTCCCTTCACGCAATGGAATTGGAGAAGGATTAACCATAATTCGTGAATCGAAATAACAAAAAATATATATTCAAGAATTACATACCATGTTCCAAGTCTTTGCATGTGTGGGAGGTCATTATACTCTTCCCAGTGTTTCTTCATAATCTAAGGCAACTCACTAGGAACAATCAAGTTATCCCTATGCAAAGTGTTCCCAGAAATATTTAATTGAAGCTTTTGTAATTAACGAAGCGGCTTTAAGTTCAATGGGGTAGTGATCGTACCTGCGCTCGTTATGCCTTATCTTTAATGAGAAATGTCGCAACTAGTGGCCTTTACGCTTCCATTTGTGTGTAATCTTTACTGATGGATGTTATATTCTCAGCGGGGAGAGGGAGAGGGAGAGAGAGAGTAAGAACAAACACAACGCGAATGAGTACCTTGAAATCTCGTGAGTTTTCGAGTCGCTGTTTTTAGACTCGCCAGGTACTAACGCTGACTCCACCACCCTCGACCTTTCATCTCAAGGCAGACCTGCCTCTTTCCGTTCGTTTAACAAATTTTCGCGGATTTTTATGTTACTCTCCTGCTAACAAACAACGCTTAGGTTCTAACCAGCAGCTCTCCTTTTGTTCCTGAAACCCTGCTGTCTGGATGGGCGTCTTTTGACTACTTTAATCCTGCCACTCTAAGATGTTGTTTGTACCGTTAATTCTCTTCAGTAATTCCAGTGTTCTTAATTTTTTTTCTTAATTTTCTACTCTGACCTCCGTTATTCCCTCCGTTTTACATTGTGGTCATAAAGTCTGCAAAAATTGTTTCCATATCATTCAGCATGGAATCTTGGCCTGGATTATGTCCCAGCATGTTCTTGAATGAATCTCATCATTTATTGGCTCCTGTGCTTTGCTATTTTTTTCATTCATTGGAAGATTGGAGCACTTGTACCATTTGGTGTACATCATTACAAATTTTATTTTGCGGTTAAATAACTGTTGTGTTGGTAGTGAGGCACCATTGGCCCCCATTCCAAATCATTTGTGGTATACCTCGAGAAACTGCTCTCTTATTTTTTGTCTTTCCAATTCTTTATTCAGTGACCTTTATTTCGTCTGCCTTTAAGATTCAAATTCAGATCATAGGTTCTCCCCTTAACTTCTCTCTTTCCTTTACCTCAGCTTAGAACGAGGATCCCAAAGCATGGACAAGGGCAGCTTCTAAAAGAGACAGTTTTTACCTAACAGTATGTCTACTCTTCCATTCAGTTATGTTTTGTTTGATGTAAATTCATTTACACTTTTCTCTTAAATCAACATTTTGAGCGTTCAGATTTCTTCACTTCTCGTGGAGTTATCACCTGGTCTGGATTGCTATATCTCCTTATGATTTACGTGTTTTGTTTCAACACTGAGATTTTTCTTTATTCCACATACCAAAGTTGAATGGCTAGGGAAACACGTAAGGAGGAAAGAGATCCAAATTATCGGTTCATTAGAGTTGTTATCAATTACTGTATTTCCACGACCATCACACCAAATCATCACAGGAATTATTTTAAGACTATCTTAATTGCACACTTTATTAATTTATTACTCCCAAAGAATAGCTATCTAATTTATTCATTATTTATTGGGTCGTCAACTTATGTTGGACAAGATGTGCAGACATAATATTGGGATTTTCTATTCTTTGTTTAAAAATATATATATAGCTATTATCGAAACTCCAAGGAACGTCTCTCTCTCTCTCTCTCTCTCTCTCTCTCTCTCTCTCTCTCTCTCTCTCTCTCTCTCTCTCTCTCTCTCTCAGGGTCTAGTATCTCTGAGAAGTCATTATTTTGCCATCGTTATGGGGGTAATAGTAAAATCCTCATCAGCAGAGCCCGATGGAAGATATTCCTGTAATATAAAACCCCTGACGAAGAAAGTCATCTTCGTTCCTACTTTCCACATCTAAGTATATGGTTTTATATATTCATGGATTTTATAAACCCGCATAAGCACATTAATATAGAAAAATAATGTATTATCCTATTGGTTTGCACTTAGTTGTACATTTGCCTGGATTTTCTGGTGTATAAACATACAGAGAAGCATTATATATATATATATATATATATATATATATATATATATATATATATATATATATATATATATATATATATATATGTGTGTGTGTGTGTGTGTGTGTGTGTGTGTGTGTGTGTATGTATGTATGTGCTTGCCTCCATATTTATAAGAGAATGCGTGGTGAAAAAGTTGAGCTATTACAAATTTTGACATGTAGCCTAACTGGAGCTTGTGGTAAAATAAGCAAACTTGAGAGTGACTTGTTTAGGCAGACATGGGTATCAGACAAGGATGTGTTTTACCTACATAGTTGTTTGGTATTTTTAAGGATTTAGTGGTGAGAGTAGTTAATGAAAGATGTGAGATGTAGTTACAATTTTTTGGACTATGGAAAATAGTGAATGAAGTACAGAGCGGTTGACCTTGGCAGATGATATAGAGCAAGTTGATTATGGTGAAAAGAAAGTAGACTCCATTAAAAAACTTATACACTGTAAGTGAATAAAGTTGGAACTGAATGATAGTACGAACAAAGATGTAAGGGTAAACAGGCCAAAAGCATCATGAATGATGCAAAAATGTGTGATTCACATAACAGATTAGAAATAAAAGTAACGTGAATGGTAGGACTAGAGAAGGTGTTGTTCATAGCAAAAGGAAACAAGGATGTAGTGGGCTCTTTGCAAACAGTTTTTTAAAATTTTAAAAGAGATGAGGAGTGTTTATTGAAACAAAAGAAGAACTGTTCAGACAACACTCCTTTATGGAAGTTGTTTGTGGTCGTTGGATGCAGGTGAGAGAAAATTTGGAAGCGGTTTCGATTACTTACTTGTGTGGAGAGGAATAGGGACATCATAAAGTTATAAGCAGGTAGGCAGAGGAAAAGGTGGCCTGGCGTTCTGACGTATTTTCGTCACAGTGAGAGAATAGAAGGTTGTTGGCTGGTGAGGAAACATATTTGAAATATCAGGAGAAACGAGAGAGATATAACCCAGAAAGTGCTGGCTTGAAAGGTCGGTAGAGGTGTTGTATAGGAAATAGTTTTAGTGTCTATAAAGCACCGAAACACGTGCATAATTAAGGCAGCTGTTAGAGTTTATAAGGATTATCGACACGATAATTATGAACTTTCTTTATAAATGATGAAGAAGATTCGTGGTTAGGGGCTTCGTTTTTTATACATTATTCTAATGATGAATGTAACAGGGACTGCTGTTGTTTTTCGTCTCTAGGGAACAGGTTATAGATATGTATATATATATATATATATATATATATATATATATATATATATATATATATATATATATATATATATATATATATGTGTGTGTGTGTGTGTGTGTGTGTGTGTGTGTGTGTATAGTACAAATGTGTATTATCGTCTTAACAGGTTTGAATTTTATGTCACTTGTTTTTCTGTTCCATATTTAGCTTTATCATCATCATTACTTTTTCAGAGATGAAAATGGTAATTCTTTTACTTATTTTTCACTTTATTATTTCTTTCTCTTTAGAGGCAATGTATTTAACTTAACTCGTCATATGTTACGTAGTCTGTGTTTCACCTCTCTCTCTCTCTTTTTGATTAGCTCAAGAGCCAAATCGTTAGATAAACCGAAAGCAAAGAGTTAAGAGTGCCACCCACATATCTGCTGAGAGAGAGAGAGAGAGAGAGAGAGAGAGAGAGAGAGAGAGAGAGAGAGAGAGAAAGTTACGTGACCGGGAGACGACTTACCATCAGGTCACGTGACACAGCGGCTTTAGCCTAACGTGTTAGTATCCAGGATTATAAAATAACCATCGTCTGGGTGTTACCCTTGGTAACAAATTCTGGAAAGTCTCTCTCTCTCTCTCTCTCTCTCTCTCTCTCTCTCTCAGTATTGTCTTCTCTTTGCCCTGTGATATCCCAACACCGTAACGGGCACGTGTCAAGGAGAGCACTTCCCACGCCACCTACGCTCTCTCTTTTCACTTCCTTTTCTAATTCTTGTATGTTTACGTAAATGTACTCTTGCAAACGTGACCTCTTATTCCATCGTTTCTTATGCTTTTTTCCATGCATGTACGTAAGTATTGCAGTTCATTTATGCGTACATAAATACTTGCATATAAATTTCAACTCGCATGCACATGTGTGTGTATATGTATATGTATATGTATATATATATATATATATATATATATATATATATATATATATATATATATATATATATATATATATATATACAGTATATATACATATAAATTTATATTTACTCAAGTTTATACCAGAATCAATCTTAGTTTACTTATGGTAAAATATGAAAACATTCACTAATGGCTACATTTTAAGCTATGCCCTTTGAAAATTATAAAAATAATAAACTGAAGATTTGAAGATATTAGGTCACATATTTATCGCCCAGAATTACCAAAAGAATGAGTTTTACATAAGAATTGAATTAGCTGTGACGCTTCAAGAACACCCGAGGAAATTATTCAGAAACCACACACAAACACACACACACGTTAGTGACGTCATCGTTTCCTCATCGTGGTACAACCTATTCTATTCAGTCTCAGTTATGACGTCATCATAGTCTCAGCCAATCCCCATAGTTTTCCGGCCGGCCTACAGTTTCCTTATTATCAAGACGTGTATCTCATTACCTCTTGAGATAAAGCTGACTTATGTAAAGGTAACATGACGTCGGGATGCATCAGGCGTATGTATATATGCCTCCCAACTGCCCACACATTTGCGTGGAAGTGTTGTTCGCATTTATGAACCGAGGCGAAGAAAGCCCGTTGATTGCATTCAGAAGTTTATTCAATCACTCGCTAGTCGACTTCTTGTACATTATGTACGTATTGACGATTGACGCCAAGTCGACGAAGCTGACACTGTTTTAACCTTGCCAAAGCATATGCTATTAGAATGCATAACTAACATCCGCAGATTCATTTGTGAGTACATATATATTTTCAAAAATTGCTGTTTTTACTTACCCAAGCATATATAAGATTTATAACACACATTTTACTTATAAATGTCGGACAATAAGGCCATCAGATTCCCGGGAGAGATACTTGGAATTTGTCCATTGGTTTATTATGCTGGAGAATTCAATTGTCCTGAGAAGGATGTAACATATAAAGCCTAATAAACCTCCCAAGTTTCAAGGCGTATAGAACAAAATATCCTGTCTAATCACAGGAAAAATAGATAACCGGGTTTTCTTAACACCTGGAATGACTTCCTGCTCTCGCAAAATTACTTTAAAGATCGGTTCAGCTTCCGGAGGTGCGCTGATTCGCCTCGAATAACTGTGAGATACGGAGTAACTTCTCGTTTCCTGCTGCCAGAGAAGTGCGTAAAAGGAATAAAAAACCTAAATTTGGTCAATCCCATTAGCGGAGATTTTCATACAAAACTGTAATGACATGAATGTACCTTGGTGCCCATTGCCTTACATGCATTTACAAGGCGTAGGTGTTTCGGATTCCACAATAAGCTGTAGGTCCTGCTAGGAAACCAGTTGGTTCTAGCCGAAAAATAAATCTAATCTCTTCAAGCCAGCTCCTAGAGAGCTGTTAACCAGCCCAGTGGTCTGGATAAACTAAGATATGCTTTTTTTTTTAACAAGGCGTAGGGATATGGCGACCACAGGACCCTCCATTGGGAGGTATATTCAGTAAAGTGGGCGCCATGGCTAAGCGGTGCAGCAACCGGCTCACGATTGCAAGTCTGAGGATCTTCTTGCCTTACTTCTCACAAGTCCACCTGCTGTAGATAGGTAGCAGCGTCTGCTGGGGACAATATAAAAAAAATTGGGTTCGCAACCCATCCCTAGAAACTAGTCGAGAAACTGAAGGCTATATATATGTATATATATATATATATATATATATATATATATATATATATATATATATATATATGTGTGTATATGTGTGTGTATATACATATATATATGGTGCCAATCCTCCAAAGGGGAAGAAAGGGCGTTTTGCAGAAAAATTAAATAAATATTTATAAATAAGACTAAAGGTGTAAAAATTAAATGTATATATATATATATATATATATATATATATATATATATATATATATATATATATAGATATATATCTATCTATATATATATAGATAGATAGATAGATAGATAGATAGATAGACAGATAGACATGTATATATATATACATATATATATATATATATATATGTATATATATATATATTGTATATATGTATGTATGTTTATATATGTATACAATGTTACAATGAAAATATGTGAATGTATGATGTATTTTTCAAGTTTACAATCAAATATGTATAATTCTGAATTTTCCTTGGGTAGTAACAAGAAAAAGAAATAACTGGTATGATAAGAAAAAGAACAGAAATATATTTGTTAAAGACCAAGTAAATGGAATACTAATGCAACGATGCCGAGTGCCATGGAATAATAGATTACGAGCAAAGTAGTCTTCAGGGGCTCGTCTTGCATCTCTTCTACTTAAAAAAGACGCAACAAAATAGTGTCTGAAATATAATATGAATGAAATAGCATGGGACCTAAATCATTCTGTTTTAAATTCTATGGATATACAGCTTTACACTCCGTGGTCGCAAGCATAAGTGTATAAGTGACAAAAAAAAAAGTAAAATATATATATATATATATATATATATATATATATATATATATATATATATATATATATATATGTTAATGTTTATCACATACACAGTTGTTCTGTATTAGTAGAATTATTAAAAGATCTTCTTTCAAATGGATGGTAGTTTAATTTGGAGTATTTATTCAGAAAATTTATATGAACAGTCCACACATATCAAGCATCCGTATGATACTTGATAATGTGGACTGTTTGTCCAAGAAAGCTTGTAACTTTTCTGAATAAATACTGATTAGATACCATCCAGTTTGAATGAGGTCCTTTAAGTAATACATATATATAGGCATATATATATATATATATATATATATATATATATATTTATATATATATATATATATGCATATATATACAGGGATTCTATCTACACCTTCAAAGTCGCTCACATTTGTAATCATGATGCTTGCAGGAATTGAAGCTCTTTTGTTCCACCACTCCTGCTACCCATCTACTGAGGTTTCAGAACCGTACTCATTCCTTCCCAATCCACCAATCTCCATTCTCTCAGCATGACCAGATCCCCGTAAAACGGTTTGGATATATAATCTTCTCCAAGCTGAACTTTTTATCATATCACCTTGTCTATAAATCTTATCCATTTAGCTCTTCTTTGTTTGCTTACTTCTTCAAATACAAATAATGCATCTCATCAGCTTCCACCCTTCTGCTTTCACCCTATTCAAAATCGCCACTTCACGACCTTGAAGGAGAGTCAGCACTACTTAGACAGGCCAAAAATTGCTAAGTCATAGTCATTTTAAGATTGCGGATGTACGAAAAAAGTATAGTGTAGTTGATTTCGAAAGGAATATTGGATTTTAAGCCACTTATAAGAACAAAGATAAGGGCCTCGGAATTGAAATAGCAACGGGTGATTGTTCCTTGCTGTGGGTAAGAGATGCAAGATAAGTGAAGTGGTCGCACTAGATGTGCAAGGAAGGATAAGAACCAGCTGAAAGAGTGCAGATGAGGTAATCTAAGGTCTGCATAGACTAAATTAGCTGTTGCACAAATGGAGATGGCTAAATAGTTTCATATAAAGTGAAAGAGAAAGTGTTGGGATGAATCTGAAACTTTAATGGCTGAATTTGGAGAATAATCAAGGATGGTTATGCTTTGTTATTTGGATGCAAAGTAAATGGTATAGAAGGTGACTGTGTAGTTGGTAGTTTTTCCAAGTATGAAGTTAATTAGAATGATGAGTCTTGTGGAAAGTTTTATGACAGGCGCTTTTTCTAAATTTTTATGGTTATAGTCTGGAATAACAAATAGAAAAATTTTGCTAGTTGATGTGTTATTGCAGGATAGATGGAAGAACAATTTGATGGACATAACGGTGATAAGACGTTGGTTGGAGATATATCTGAGTATCATCTGTTTGAAGTAAAAGGGAAAGAAGATAATGTCATGGAAGAACAAGGTTGAAAAATGTGCCTATAAATGTACAGATCACAGTTGAACTTTGGCATGAACAAAAACAAAATAAATGAGGATACAAAAAGATGAAATTTGGGCTAAGAATAAAAACATCAAAGTAGAAGGGGTTTATGAGGAGCAACTAAATTCCTAGAAAGGGCTCACTGAGTCAGCAGAAAGTGCTTACCAGCCAGTAAAGGGCCTTAGGCAGAAGGTGTAACATTAGCAGTGAGTTGGATGATAAAACTAGAGGTTTCATGAAAATAAAGCAGCGATTGTTTGCTTCGTGAGAGAAGAGATTATAAAGTCCCGTGATAACAAAGGATGAAGCTAGTAAAAAAGGATGTAATAAAATAAAAATTTAGTGGTTAATCTCAGTAAGAACTTTAAGAGAAAATTGTTACGAGAGGTAGTAAATGTAAAAAGAAATAATAAAAAAATGTATATTTTAATAAAAAAAAATTGCAAATAGGAAAATGCTATTAAGAGGCGACGTTATTCACTTATCGTTGGAGTGTGTTTTTACAAAATTGCTGAATATCGTGAATAAAAGGTATGTCTGAATGATGCAAGAGACAAAGAAAGCTGTGTATATTAGAGAATGCTTATAGAATTGATTGTGTAAAAGGCCCATGAAAAGTTTGAACTATGGAAGGCACTATAAGTTGATGGGATTATAAGCGAAAGGTGAGAATGTACTGACAGAGTGGCTGAGTTACTGACCAGTGTGCGTAGATCTATCTAGAGGATATTTCTGCATACAGAAAGTGTAAGATAGATATGGGTACAGATTCTTCAGTATTTTGAGGAAATTTTATGATGTGATTTTTATTGAGAAATTAAGAACAGTTAGGAAAAGATTATGGGCTCAAACAAGAAGAACAATTATAAGGAGGTTCAACACACTGCCAATGAAAACTTCTTCCTAGGACCAGGGTCAGGTGATATTATGAAAGTGCTGTGGAGACAGTTTTCCTTATTCAGCATTTAACGTGCGAAGGTGGCGGTAACTCTCTCTCTCTCTCTCTCTCGTGCCGTGTAATAAACTTCGTAGGATTAGGAGCAAATACCTTGGCTTTGATATAGGATGAGTAAATTATAAAAGTAAAAGAAAATTTTGGCTTGTTCGTACCGTGCACGGGTAAGAAGACACCAGAAAGTACAAGAATACATGCATTCTTGCTGATTAATAAATTAGGACCAAGAGTTCTTGGTCCTAATTTATTGGTCTTGATATGACACAAATAGAAATCTTAAGGCTGATACTGAAAATTAACGTACTGCTAATAAATGAACCTCATCTTTACAGATAGCCTTCACTCAAGCGCAGTTTTCAACTCTCTCTCTCTCTCTCTCTCTAATATCTCTCTCTCTCTCTTCTATATATCTATATATATATATATATATATATATATATATATATATATATATATATATGTATATATATATGTATGTATATACATACATATATATGTGTGTGTGTGTGTGTATTTGGATTATAGCTCTGCATGGACTACTAGAAATCAAGTAAATGCCTACATGAAAGTGTTTTGGGAGAACTAAGTTAATCAGAAACACTACTAAGGGAGGCAACTTTTTTAGAGTGAAATATCAATGTAAGTACTTTCAGTAATATAAAAAAAGTAGTTAAAACGGTTACTATACCTGCCATCTCATTTATTTGGTAGATACATTGACCATCATAGTATAACTTCCCCTTACATTCAGAAAATCAGCACCATCAGTTTTCTTTGATAAAGCTTTTGGGGCGTTCGTTTGGTAACGACTGTTTCAGCCTAAAGACGAAAGCGTAACTCGCAGCTCTGCTCCGTGAACGTTATGTTGAGCAAACAATAGATGGCAGCACTTCCCTGCCAGTTTCTACTGGAAGATAACTTATTTAGGACTTCGAGGCGTTTCTTATTTATGTTAACCCACTTTGATATTGCCGTTTTACAAAGTTTACACAACTAAGAGATGTTTGATTACTTACTATGTGAGTGCTTTTTTGTCATTAATCAGGAATGAAAACCATGAAGCTCCTTTACCTACAGTACATATATATACATAAAGATCATGTAAGATCAGTTTATTGAATATATATATATATATATATATATATATATATATATATATATATATATATATATATATATATATATATATATATATATATATATATATATATATACTGTACACACACACACACACACACATATATATATATATATATATATATATATATATATATATATATATATATATATATATATATATATATAACTTTTTTATCACATCATCGTGATTCATATATTAACAGAAAGAGAACGTTAATGTCTAATTGATGAACCACTGGAAATAATTATTTTCATATACAGCCGAAGGGAATTTTTAGTTGATAATAAGTTCGTCGTCCCGTGGGTGTTAATGCGTCCACTGTAGTCCTGGAGTTCTTGTCTCGCTGGTTTGAGCCCACGGGACGACGAACTTATTATCAACTAAAAATTCCCCTTCGGCAACATATATGAAAATGGCTATTTCCGAGGTAGAGCGAATTGGATATTAAAGGACGTTTAGAAGCCATTGATTATATATATATATACATATAATATATATATATATATATATATATATATATATATATATATTATATAATGTGTGTGTATGTTTGTGTGCATGTGTATGTATGTTTGTGTGTGTAAATAAATGGTCCCTACTGCTTAGTTGTTAACCTCCTCACACCCGGAATCCTCAGGATTCGATACCACGAGTGAAAAGCGTCTGGGACCCCTTTTCCTGAAATAGCCATTGTAACTCTGTTGACCTTTTATAGAGAATCATGTACGTGGTGGTTGGTCAGCTGTGATAGGTGGGTAGCGGCCAAGGTAGAGAAGCTACCACATCCTAAAAAATGAATTGCGGTTTTCTTAAAGGTTAACCAATCCCTCTATTATGAAAGACATTAGGTGATTATCTATCTATCTATCTATCTATCTATCTATCTATCTATCTATCTATCTATCTATCTATCTATATATATATATATATATATATATATATATATATATATATATATATATTTAAATATTTATATTTTATATATAAATATATAATATATTTATATAAATATTTATATATTTATATATATATATATATATATATATATATATATATATATATATATATATATAATCTTAATCTTGATAGCTGTAATTCAAGTTAACGTCTATCGTTGTTTCTAAACTAGGAACGGTTCAAATCCTGCCGAGGACGAAGCAGTTATCAGTTATTATTCCCCTTGATTGTAGGCCATTCTTAAGGTATAATGAACTGTATATTAAACGATATTTGGTGCTTGATATTTGTCAACACAAAAATGTCACATTTTTATAAAGCAGGGCGCCCCTCTTAACACTGATATAAACCTGCAAGCATTCAGGTTCTGCGATGTAGAATTTGTTAGGATGAATGAGATACTGGGAGTTTCACTTATTTAAGGCAGCAGCCTTTTTGCTCCACGGTGTCAAAGGCTTTGTCGGCATCCCCTTCTGTCGCTTTACAAATTGTTTTCAAAGTGTCATTGGCACAGCTGGCTGCTGTATTGATATACGACTTCACTTAAAGGAATATAGCGTGCACTACAATATTGTAAATGTACAGGGATAAGACTTATGAAGCATACGTTATGCTGCTTGATGAAGTACTACGGTTTTTACCGTTTCTTATGCTGTTTGTTGTAAACTTTCTGGAGGTAAATTGTCCTAATGTTAGATAAGTTCTGTTTGCCTAATTTGCTTGATAATGGTAATGACAGTTTTTACCAACAGGAAAGGAAAATATTTTCATTAGTATACTATTTTACATGTTTCAAAGGACCTGAAGACAGTTTTTAGGTATTCATCTAAGGTACTCGATCTTTATCGTCACTCGGTTCTGGGGCATCGCCTTTTGCAGCTTTAAAGGGTAATAAGGCCTCGTTTCTCTCTATTCCCGTCATTAGGTTGTTGTAGTTAATAATCCCACAGAGATGATCAACGTTGCACGATGTCATATCTTTTCTACACTTTGACTGTTTTGTTAGTGATTACTAAGTTTTTGTGAGGTAGGGGAATGAATTTCCTACTCATTATTTAGTTAGGCGGTCCTGTAGGCAGGTGTAGATGGTTTGGGTGGTGTAACTTTGTTTTCACTTTCTGAAAATGATATCTGAATACAACATTGGATCTTGGGGGCCATTTTCTTAAATTTATTTACTTTATCTCAGCAATGAACCAGATGGGTCCGATGAAGGTGAAGACAATGACGATCGTAGGTAGACTAGACTAGAGGATAGCGGGTTGGAATATGGTTGGGGTCAGGTAGTGTAACGTATTTGCAGGCTAATCCGAGGTTCATTTTGGGTATTTATTTCCCTGACACTGAACTTTCATTGGTTAACTGTAGTGCATGTTGGATCTTTCAGTGACGGGATGATTTGTATTAGGTAACTTGAATACTGATAGAAAACAGTTTGTTTAATATAGTCTTTCAAATAGGACAAGCAGCCTTTTGTCAACATTCAAACTAGCAACCTAAAAATCTCCCTGCAGTTGAGGGATCCCACCCACATTGCAGCCAACCAGTGTAAATTTAATGTCAGTTAAGTATGTATGAGGACCCAGTAAGTTGTCTAGCGTAGGTTGGAGATGATATAGTGTTGAAAAGTTGTATCCGACAGTAGTGATAGGAAGGAGGAAAGTGAGAGTTCAACCAAAATTAGTTGACTGAGTATGGCAAATATCAGGACAACGAAAACACCCACCAGGAAACCTTAAATTGCACAGTATTATAAAGATGAATGACGTATTAAATGTAAGAGAGGCTAATTTATTTCGTGTAGCAGTTTACCGAAGACATTGAGACACCTTTCTGTATTTTCAACTGGCCGTCCCCTAGTATTTGCTCTCAAAAAATTATTAGGAAATAGAAATCAAAGCAAGATAAAATTTAATAAGTTTTGATTACATGCAGGAATGCAGGATGGGGTAAATGAAATGGATGTCAAGGAAAAAACAGCAATCAGTAGTTGCTTATAGTTTCTCTTTTTCCAGAAAATTAAATTAGTAGAGCTAAATCTTCGGACTTTTTCATCGTTAAAAAAAAATGTATTATAAAATAACTGAAGGCAGCAAGTACAATACTTAGTATTGTATATATGGGTCCCTAAACAAAGTAACTTTTGGGAGGATCTCGGATCAAAACATACGAAGATCACTTGAAGTATCCGCTTTCTTAGTGCACAATTCGAACGGTCTTATTATCTGCGAATATTTGGAACACAGACGCTGATTATAATTGTTCAGTACAAAAACTCAGGTTGTCAATGTACCATGGAAACTTTTTCACTAACCTATATCTTCAGTTGTTATACTTTTTTCACTCCAACTTACCTTTTGCCTTCGCTGCTCTACGTGAGACAGTTATTTTTACAGATGATCAGGTGGAGCTTTCACGTTGAATTAGTTACCCATAAAATTTCGGTACTCTGACCCAAAGAAAACTAATGTAACACCAGTAACTCCTTTAATATACAAATGTTTTGTTGTCACAATTCACAGTAAAGTAGATTCCACTTGTTACTATTCATCCTTAATTATTTCAGGCTAATCACGTGTTACGTCATGAAAATTCGACCCAGGTAACCTGCCTCAGGGTATTTTGTTAGAAAAGAAAGCAGTGAGTCGTCAATAGGAAAAACAGCACACGCTTAGATCATAATAAAAATAAACACTGAAAGAAGTTTATCTTCCTGATAGGCTACTTTCAAAGTTTTTCCACTTTCATTGAGTAATTCCTTTTTCTTCTTTAATTTTCAGTTAATGCTTCAGTTTATATGTTGATATCCGAACTACGTTTATTTGTCAGAAAATAATTCCAGTCCTCCAAATTCCGTCTCCTTTTCATTCCCCTTCAATATATACCCATTTCGACAGTTCTTCCTTCTTTCCCGCAAATGACACTGCATATCGCTTCAAGTTATATATATATATATATATATATATATATATATATATATATATATATTATATATATATATATATATATATATATATATATATTTATATACTTTTATTTCCAATCCACAACCTTATTCATAAGGGATTTAGCAGTTCGAAAACTAGAAACTTCTCGTTCGAGTCCAGATTCAATAACTGTGGTTTTGTTCTTTTCCTTCCTCCCTCCTTTTGAAATCACACTCGTAAAGAAACCGGTCACAGTCGATGTAAGCATTTTTTAAGGCTAATGTACGAGTAAACGACAGGCCTGTTTTCCCTAGCATTAGTAGATAAGCATGCGGTATTTTTTAGAGAATCTGTTGTAGTGAGGAATACAGGATGACTAATCAGATGGCAGGAAAGGCGCACACCCTTTCACCGGCTAAGCACTTAGCTATTATTGTGGTATTCAAGGGCCAAGTAATAATGTCCGCATGTTTTTGTTGCTTGTCAGGTTGAGTTCTCAAAATGAAAATTACACTCAGGGAAACGTAAGTCCACATGTTTTCTTGCAGCATTCATTCAGATTTATATTAGCGAAACAAACCAAAGAGAATGTGCTGGGAATCACTTAAAGCTTACTATAAAAAAATCAGTGTAATTATAAATACAACAATAAGAGGATAACGGTTGTTGCTACTTTTTGTATGGATTTTAAATTGTATTGTAATCTTGTACAGTATATTTTTTTATAAATGCGGGCCTAGTTCTGAAATATAATTCTGGAATTACAGTAACTCTTCACCGTCGATGTTTTGCTTTTTCGTACAAAAAAAAAAATCATCATGGTTCCCAAAACTGAAAATCATTTCAATATAAATTCATCAGGAACATTACAATTTTAAAGATAAAAAGTCTGAGAACGGTTATTAAAAAAAACTAAGACTGTTTCGTTAAGGTAATCGAGAGCCATAATAATAAAAAAAAAATTGAAAATTATTAGTTTCAGAAACTTTAACAACAATTATTGGTCACCATATTCCACGTTTGTTATGGTAATTAACCAGACTTTTTTTTTTTTTTGTCGATGGGAATGAAAATTTTTAAGGTTCCGAAGATTAATGTATTGTAGTTTAATTGTAGTTAATTTTCCTTTTGAATTTCTGACTTATATAAAAGAATAAAGATGTTATTTACCTTTTTAAATTTGCTTTTCATAAATTTTTATAGTGACATGTACATATTCTGAACTTTTTCAAAGAATTCTTTGATCTTTTATATTCCATTTCTGTCACAAAAAAAAAATAGAAATAATTATGGTTATATTTATGAATTCGGATCAGTATTCGAGGAGTAAAACTGGCACAGGAAGTAAATGTTGTAAAATAAATTATTTTCTGTGTAGGTCTTTAAATTTTCTTAATAACTCACTATCATTTGTTCATTTCCCACTATTGACCTGTGTATACTTTCTTAATTTCCGTTTTGATAATAAATCCTTCTCATACCACATTCATGGCGATGTTCTGTTCCGATCACTGGTCCAGATATACTGTATATACCCGAAAGAATGCATATCCTACAGAAACTCATTTTATTTTCCCGGTCATTTGAAAAACTTAGTCCTGGAATATGCAGTTATATAGAAATTAAAGCTAGTGAGGACTTCTCGATCAGTTAAGTTAGATTAAGTCTCCTCGAACACAGCTTAACATTAACTGACTTTGCCCAATTGACGAAGGCCCCGAAATGCACAAGCACCATCACCGCCCCTACCCTCTCCCCCCCCACCCGTGTCTGCATGCGATCTCCGCACTAAGCAGGTTATATATAGTTCTTGTAACACACTTACTGTGTGCTACCGTGCATTCTCTCTCTCTCTCTGTCTCTCTCTCTCTCAGAGCAGAGCAGAGCAGAGCTGCCGTCAATCGTCATTACAGCTAAGCACAAGAATCCACCCGAATAGCTTTATTTTCATGGATATCAACAGTGAGTCTTAGTGACTGACTGTTTTTTTGTTATAGGTAATACTTTATAGGTTAGTCTTTCGAGAAAATGTGAACAATGTAATTTCATCTTACATATGAGTTGGGATGCAAAAGCCTCATTTTTCGGGATTACTGTTACTTGATTGATAACTCAGTGGTTAAGCTAACGCCACAAGAATATAAAGGTTAAATCTGTCACACGGAGAGTTTATAACCATTAATTGTATAAACTCAAATACTGAATTTCTATGGCGTTTGTTTTACTCACAAGGTTAGAAATTCACGAAAAACCACTCTTATCACAGGTAGTGTACTTTATTATTAGCATACAAACTGGGCGAAATCCATATTTGTTAGTAGTCCTTACTGCTACAGGATTTATTGTCTAGTTTACGTTAAAACACTGTAAAAAAAAGGGGGGGGACGGTGCAAAACTTTGTTCATGTAAATTATTAGCTTGAAAACACCTAATGCCACATTTCGAAAGAGCAATACTCAAATTGTTACCAGTACAAAAAATAACGGATAAATGTTTTATGATACTAGTGAGTTTGCATATATAACAATGGACAGAGATATAGATACCTAAGAATTATTGTTTTCCTAGATCGAAGTGTAAATAAAAAAAAACTGATAATGTAATAACATTTTGTGTTATTTTTTCTCTTTCTTTTTTTTGTTGAATAATCCGTCTATATTTAGTTATTCCTATTCTTAGCAGGTTAGAAAACGTTCTGAAAGCCTATAAGGAAAATACAAGGAAAATACAAAAAAATTAGGTTAAAACTTAGCTTTAATCCATGCTTATAGAACTGCCAATATACTGTAAGTACTTCACTGTTGATATGAAATATTATATCATCATTATTATCATTATATGATCACTGGCCTTACTTAAAATCTTCAGCAGATGTTTGAAAATGTTGGGCCCCTAATGTTTAAAAATGATACAGGGTTAAGTGACATATTCTATGAGATTTGCTAAACTGGCGATGTTTCGGTTATACTTGTATATTGATTCACACTTATTGAAATACCTAGTATAAATGCTTGAAATATTTACCCTTTTTGTGTCAGTTCATGAACTGTGTAAAGTTTCTCTTTTTCTCTCTCTCTCTCTCTCTCTCTCTCTCTCTCAAGAGCTGTAATTTTGTACCACATCTATTTCATTTAAAGTCATAATGTATTTTACGAAATTAACTGCACTAGAGCAAATTATTTTTTAGCTTGTATCGCAAAGCAAACTAATTAAATCCATCAACGCCTGTCAGGGATTTCAGAGCACTCCCTTTATACATAGTTACGAGATATCACAAGATAAAGCAAGGGTAAATTGGTAAGTATAATTTGAAGTCAATTCATGAAAATGACAAATAGAGTCAACTTGCTTTCGTTTTGGGAGTTATGTAAAGTAAAAGAGTAATAATCTTTTCGTTCGTGTTTGTGGTTATGTGTCACTCGAAACAACTTATCGGAAAATTTTAAATAACATTTGTTCATGCCTAAGAAGTAAGATGTAATAGTGTTCCCCTTATCACCATTCAAAGTGAATGGAATTTATACCTTAGTAAATACTTAAACTGCTGAAAATCGTTGGTTTGGGTGATTCGAAGTACCGTACGGTAATTTCCTTATACATTGCTTTTCAAAACCCTCGGGGCGGTTCTTGAAATCAGTAGCTACGCTACTTTGCTATTCCTCTCCTAGTTGTAAGATCTGTCGTCCCTCGGTCCCCAATCAACTTGAAAGTTTCTCGAACTGAGTGTCACTCGGGAGGGCCAAGTCGTCGCTGAGGCCGACGAGGGAAATTCCGTCTTTATTCGCGGAGAGGTAATGTCCTGAAAGGAGAACAGGAGGATAAGAGGGAAAATTAAATTTTTTTAAATTAAATTTTTTCCCCAAACAGTTAGCTAGCAAAATTCACCTCCAAGCATTTTAAGACGAGGAAAAAAAAAAAAAAAAAAGAAAATTAGGGGACAGTTCTCAATAGAAATAGTAAGGGCGCGGAGTCTTTTTCTTACCAGAAGTAGAAAGGAAATCTTGGAGCGTGCTGGTATACGTCTCAATAAAAGTAGAAAAGAAATCTAGGATTATACTTCTTTTATAGAAACGGAAAGAAAGTGTGAGAGTATACTTCTCGACAGGAATAGTAGGAATAACAAGTAAATGCGAGACTACTTGTCCATTGAACTTATTGCTATATGTCATTTTTGAGCAAGTGCTTCATAAATTAATTTACTGGCTGAATAAAATCTTGACATAAGATTAATATTCCAATATAATTTCAGTGGTGAGTAGCTAAAAAAAAAATCGACCTATTTATTTTACCCATCTTCTCTCCCGTTACTTATTTGGCCATTCGTTTCCTTCGTTATTTGACATGTATTCGAGCTCTCGCACTGTAATGGTGCTAGTGGATGTTACGGGCTTTATTATTTATAGGTAATCCGTGTCTTTACCCTACTACTGTTGATTATTAGGTATGTGACTTACCAGTGCTAATATGCTTGATTCTGACAGCTGAACCTCCTTGCACATAAGAAATGTAGAAGAATCTGTTGTCTGTTTGCAGAAACGCGGTGGGAGGCGTCGTCATTGCCTGTAATAGAATAATCATGATATGATTTCGGCAGAAAAAAACAATTTTTGTATTTTTTACTAACTGATTATTTGTACATTGTATATGGTTATTCAAGGTATGAGTGGGTTGCTTTAGTATGGAACACAGTACGCAGTTGCCGTCAGACTTCGCTTGACCAAAATAATATATAGATAAATGATATATGAGCCAAGCTTCTCCAGTTGCGTCAGAAAATATTCGCTGGATAACAATGTCAAGATATAGGGTGACGAGGGATAATTGGAATTATATTTAAAGAAATTAGATCGTTAGAAATTAGGCAAATGCTGTGGTTCAGAATGACGTAAATTGACGGAGCCAAAAATAAGTCAGGATAACTGCCACAGTCTGCAAAAACAAAACACACAACACACGCACACACACACTTGCACTTTAAAGAGCGTTACAAATGTTTTTCTTTGGAGATAGTTTTCCTTGCGTTCTTACTGGGTAATCAGGAACTCTGTACTATTTATCTACCAGTCGTCCTGATACCTTTGACTGCGGAATTTCAAAAATATAAATATCTTATTCTACACAAAAGCTATATATTGTTCCTAACTCTGTCTGTAGCTATAGAAATAATAGCGTAATTGTTATATGCATCAGATATTTCGCTCTACCTTTGTCAGAACATAATTTTCTACTTTAGGGTGTCAGCAAACATCCCTGATCTTTAACTGCTACATAACTTTGCTAGAAGTGTTGGATTTATTTTTCCTAACAATGGGGATTATGATTTATTACACAGTTGTGAAAGAACGGGATTGGCCATCTACCATAAAAGGGGTACCATTTTAAGAAGGGCTGTAATGCTAGTTTAATTGAAGGTCTGCGTCCAACTACCGCAATTTTTCTTGCCCTTTCATAAAGTGGTAAGTTAATTTTATGTTGATTTTTTTTTCTTTGTTTTTATTTTCTGTTCCTCTCTACTCCTCATCTCTTCATTTGTCCCTTTTCATTAACAGGAATTTTATTCCGTAGAAAAGGCCTTTATGTCTTATTCCACATGTTTTTTTTACCATATTTTGAATATTGACAGTAATAACAAATTCATCAGAATTCTTCTGAATTACATAGTGTTTCATGAAGAGTTATTTTACAACCTTTTCTTGCTTTTCTTATGAAAGCACTCTATAGGATCTGTGACGATTGCCACACTCATAAGCCGATGATCCTGTCTTTAAGAAATCAGGGACCACACGAATTTTATATTAAGTCTTATCTTAAGTTGGCCTTCATAATGAAGTTGCGGCATCTCTGACAAAGGTAAACAAAATCCTGTGCGTGTTTAAATTTCGTAAAACTTGAAATTCAACCCTTGTTTCGTACCTAATGATTCTGTATTTTTTATACTTCACGTTCTGTCATTTAACTGAGGCTCTCTCTCTCTCTCTCTCTCTCTCTCTCTCTCTCTCTCTCTCTCTCTCTCTCACTACATATGACAGTCTTCATCATTGCCAATTAATGCTGAACATTCCTTTACCCAAGGACGCATGATCTTTTCCTTCCATCGAATTTTTTATTTTTTTTTATTTTCCCCTCCACCGTTATTACTCACCATAACAGCCACCGAATGAGGAGAGACAGCGTGTAAATACCCGTTTCCTCTTGGCGTTTCAATGACAACAACTTCGCCCGATCCTGGAAGTGCTGGGGATACGTGAAAGTGGTGTAACCGGAAGTACACTGGAATAAAACAAATTAATTGTCATCACTCCTTCCTATTTCATGATCGATCATTGGTGTTCCGTTCACAGTTTATTTTTAGTTTCGTTTTTGGTTTTCTAATTGGAGTCTGTCTTTCATGGACTTTGTGTTATCCGTTTTGTTACCAGAATCTAATAAATAAAAGATAATCTTACAGGAGGGAATTCTATGATAACTGCTTTCGTCGTTTAGTACCAGAAAACAAAAAGGTTACGAAGGGGAAATTGAAGTGCAAAGTTAGGAATTATCCGTAATCAGTAATTGGCTGATTAATTCTAAAAGATCTGAACAGATTTTACAAGTTTCCCAATTCTAACAGGACTACATTTTAGACATTATTCTCTATTGTAATACGGGAGTCTGCATTTTAGGCAAATTTCAATACGCAGTTTTTCATTTTCATCTATTAGAAAATAAAGCCATTGTCTGCACTTAACTTAAATAACCACATTATAAGGAAACTGCCACAAATCATAGTATTGAGATTAAGGTTAATATTCCCAACACTTACTTTCGAATGATCCAGCCAGAGAATAAGGTTCATCCAGTATCGATCCTAAGGCCAAGGGTCCGGCTTTTAATTAGCAGATTACAGCCTATTTGGTTTTAAATATTCTTTTTGTAGAGTAAGAAATCGAAAATTACGCTTAAATTATTTTATCTTCACAACTTACCTTCATCCTCCTTGGATGTGTGAGAACCGACGTGTACATCAACTATGCTCTTAGGTGAAGAGTTGGCCTTGAGGTACAGGTCTTCCTCGGTATCTTTCAGTCTAAAACGAGCTGTACTCGTGGTGTTGTACTTGACTCTGACCACGGATTCGTGGACCGACATGACAGTAGCTCCTGTGAAATATTTGAAAGTATCAGAAATATTGAAGAGGTAGTCAAGCGAATAAATACCAGAACTGAAAGAGTTTATTTCACGATAGTATAGGAGACAGATAATTCTATAAAATTTTTTAGTTTTATTTAAATTTTGTTTTTTTACTTCTTCCTCTTTATTAATCAAAATTTGTTAGGGGAATGATATTCCTCGTGTTTTACCCAAAAATATTTCATTCACATTCGAATTGTTTTTAAACTTTAACAGGACTAGAATAACTAAACTGAGTTTTTAATTTTCATTTTGTTTCACAGATTATTTCTCGCCAACGTTACTTTTCATTCAGTCCATTCCCATCTGTTCTCACTTTGTTTACAATTACTTGAAGTACATTCCCACTTGCAGCTTGCCCAGTCGACCGAGCTGTAAATGTGCTGTGGTGCTTGGCTGGAACTCATTGGTGGAAAAGGAAGGAGCAGGCTGTTTACTTACCCCACCATTCTCCACAATTCGGTGGCTCATTATGCATGTCTTTACAAGACTTGTCCATAACCCATCAGATTGGCTTGCTAACCTTGTAGCATGTTGGTAGCGCTCGGCTCACAAATCGAGGAGTGTGTATCCCTTATCATACACCCTGACTAGCTACTACAGTTCTTCATTACTACTACAAAACTAGAGAAAAGTTTGATATCTGCGGCTAGACAGACACTCTTAGGTGGATCCCTCACTGGCTACAGCCTTTTTTTTACCTTTGCCTAAACATACGATAAATCATATTTCCTTTCATTATTCGTAATAATGAGAGGTCACGGTATTAAAATCGGTATCTATGTCGTTGGATGAATTCAGTCTCCGGGGTGGTGGAGGTGGTCTTTGATGCTACCTATAGTAAGAGAGGACACGCGCGGTAGTGATAGTTTCTTAGGTATACATCATTTTGTAGTCACTTCTTTAATATTTGGGGCCTGGCAAAACCTCACCCAGTCTTTTTCTCTTTTCCCAAACCCAGATATCTAGTGATCTTCCCTCGATCCTGTTTCTCATCTCTCAAAGTTTTGCTTCAGATAGGCCTGATGATTATCATGGTATCAACACACCTTTAGTTAGACTTGTGCATGTTGAATCTGTTCACCTTTGGTCTCTACACTCTTTTTACATGCTGTGGTTCTCTACTTATGATACACCAGGTAACCCCTTTTTGAATACTTGAATATCATCCACACCAATGCAGGAGAAAATGAGATACAGTAGTTTCCTCTGCTCACGAGATAAAACAGATCGTCCAACGAGCTGCACATTTTCCAGGTCATAAGACGAATGCATCCAGCTTAAAAATAATTTCTTTGAAAACTTTTGAGTCATTTGTGTTTGCTTTTGATGTCTCTAGGGTAGTTGAGAGCCAGGAATAAGACTGTTAACTAGACTTCCTGCACATGGTTTGATTGCTCTATACCTTTTGTTGTTGACAGTGCAACATTTTCTCCCCTTCACATCCGCACCGGTGTTTCTTAGAATTTTGTTCTCTCCTCTACTCCTTTTTTTTTCTGCTGATAATTGAAACTCCTTATTTCATATGCATCATCTTCCAAGCCCTCTTCATTTCTTTCTCCGAGTCTGGAATTTCGCTTTCTTTGTCTCTTAATATTGATCCCTAGAGCTCGCGTGAATAGGAATCCAGTAACATCGACGAATTCACGGCCTCCATTAATTATTTGTAACTATCTCCCCCATCCAGGCTCATCAATATCTTGGGGTTCATGTTACTTGAAACCTGTCTCAGAAATATCACATAGTTCAAATTGCTAAATGTCTCTCTCTCTCTCGATATTAAGCTTTTATGCTGAACATGTTCTTCACTGTCTGTAGGACTGTTCTGATATTTGGGGTACTTTTAGTATCTTTTGTTTCCTACCACGACAGGACTGTATCCAAGGTAACTGAACTGATTAATGATTCATAACTAATCGCATCTCTCGATACTTTTCTCTCCTCCATAAAGTATTATTTAAGACACTTCTGACTTGAAACCCATGAAGGAATTCCTTCCTCTATCAGGCGTCCTTGCAACAACCATCGGGCCCTTTTCTAACATCTCGGTTGGAATCAGCGAACTTCGGATTACACCAAGCATGAGAATCCTCTTCCTATTTCTGTTTTTGTTTACTTTCATAATGAAACATGCCTCTCTAGAAGTTATGCTCATCTCTAAATTCTACCTTCTTTTCCTCGTTTTCATTTTCCTTGTTTGTTTTGGGTCTATGCTAGAAAGGGACGTTTAGTTTCGTTCTTGCTGGCCTTCACACATGAGTAGTAGAATTCTGTCATTCCTGCTTCATTTCCTGTTTTCTGTAATTTTCCATCATCAAGAAGAGGGTTTCCCACTGTCTTTTAGATTTTCTGTATTTTTTTTCTTCCTCTCTTTTCGCGTTTCTCGGGCCTGGTATAAATAAGGGGTAACGCCTTCAAATCTGATTATGCAATTGCGCAGGAGGAACATCATACACCATCATGCACGGCACCCTTTTTATAGATTATGAGAAACATCTACAGTACTTCACATATTCAAAAGTTCTGAAAGTGTTGCAGTTAACTTAACTGATTTTGTTCCTCTATAATTTGCGATAACGTGCATTTCATACAATCACTGTGGAACATGGCGAATCATTCGTTATGGCTTTTGATGTCTCAAGGGTAGTTGATAGTCAGGAATAGGTCTCTTTTCCTGCTTGCAAGCACTAGCTTTTTTATATCTAATCGCTTTAATTTTTTGGTGTTAACAGTACAACATTTCCTTCTTTTCCCGCCTTTTTTTTTTTTTTTAGGATTAAGTACCCTCCTCTACACTTATTTTGTAGTCGGCACCTCACAACTTCCGTTCTTATCCCAGGACGATACATTTACATCCTCTGTTCTCTCCAATATATCCTTTCATTAATGCATCCTTGAAAAAATCAAGTAGTGACAAACATAACTTAAGGCAGCTATTTGCCAATGCACATACTTGCATGAATTCCATTGTCACTGAGACATCTTCAATCTCAAAGTTAACCACACCACATCTCGTCATTACTTCCATCATTACTCTCAAAAGTTCTTTGAGAAAGGAAGAGTGTATCTTAAATATTATGATCATATGTAATATATATATCTGTTATACATACATATATATATATGTTATATATATATATATATATATATATATATATAATATATATATATTATATATATATATATATATATATATATATATATATATATATATATATATATATATATATATATATATTTATTTATTTATTTATTTATTTATTTGTGTGTATGTGTGTGTTTGTTAGTCTATATATATATGTGTATTACAAGACAATATCTTCTAGTTATAGCCATTCGTGCAGTAAGCACTTAATGTTGCCTTTTAACGTTATCTATGTGTATTTGATTCCCTTCAGTTCAAAGTCCGTATACAATGGCGATCAAACATTTTTAGCGTCCATATTGCAAGAAAATACAATACAGCAAAGGCAAGCAAGCGGAAAAGTTCAAGCGCTGTGTCAAAGCTTTAAAAAAACAAATAAAGATTAAAAATTTTTTGTAAGGTAGGAAAGTTCGGCTGAGCTGTGAAGACCGACAGATCTATTTCCAATAATAGTTTGCAGTTTGGCTTAAATTCTTTTTGGGCATTCTTTATATCATATTTGACTTCATTTCTCACAAACCTTGTTTCCTTTTAATCACATGACCGCGTTCAAACTTCAGAATTCTCATGCTGTTTATAATGAAACAAAGGTTTTAAGAGATGAAAACGTGAATAGCGACAGATCCAGATTCTTCCTATTAAAATCAGCAGTTAGAGAAGGCAAAGGCAGTTGTTTTGTTTTCGAGGTGTAAATATTTGCTGATGAAAACAGTATGAATTACAGGAGCACGCTATGAAAGTCGTTAAAGTCAAGCTGCAACTGTGGATAGTTCTCCCTAAAAGAAATCAGGTACGTTTTCTTTGTTATGGTTGATTGTAATGAAAATGAAGCTTTTTATAGCAGACAAATGTAATTTGCTTACTTAATTTTCGAATTCGAATAGTAGCTGCTACTCTTTTACTACTTGGTGATTCTTCTGCTGATCGGATAGCTTTCCCTGTCCTCCGAAATTCCTTCGAAAATAAAATCAGGAAAGATTATGTTAGATCGTAATGTAATGCTTCTCTGTAATTAAATACGTAAAGAGACAAAGGTAGTTGATGCTATGTAGTTGATTTCTCAAAGGCAGTTAGTAAAATATACCCGGAAGAAGTGGTTGAGGTTAGTAGAGTTGAATAGGGCGTAAGTAAACACGTTATGATGAATCAGTGTTTATATTCCTTCTATAAAACTGCTATTCTTTGGCTGAAAGTGACTGGGGGAAAGAGGAGAGTTAAAATGTTCGAGAATGCGATATAGAATCGGACCAAAGTATAATTACAAAGAACTTTCCTGGAAAGAACAGTGGCTATTTTTGTAAGAAACAGACACAATACCAGTAAGAAAACTTTCTGATGAAGGCAGATGCAAGAAGTGCCAGGGATAACTGACTGACTGATTGAACGAGAGGAGATCTGGAGATGGGATTATGTTTGCATGAGCAATAAAAGAATAAGTCAGCACAGAAAATTTAACATTCTTGACAGTCAGAGATATGTAAAATGTTATCTAAACTGAAACTAATATAAAAAAAAATCTTATATGCATCTCCAAATTTGATTCCTGGATGAAAGAAATTAGTGGGATGAATCATATAAGTTTATATTTTAAATGGTATAAGTAGAATAACTGAATCAGTGATATATCAGAGGAACCAGAACAATTAGAGTAAAGGATTAACGAAGAAAGAAACCATAGAGGCTACAGTGCATGATCATATGCAGAGACTGTGCATACTTTCACCCATATACTAACCATGCTGAAAGGCATTTCAAAGGCTGTGTCCTGTGATATCTCTCCCAAATCGTATGCATACGACAACGTTAAACTTCTGACGAACTCGACTAGGCAGTTATGCGACCATCCAGCCACGTTTATATCATTCACTTTGAGTAGTCTATCTTGCTGCCTGAAATACAGATAAGTAACTAAATATTTTCGTTAATAGAATTGGAAAGTTCTTGGCTTTATAAAAAATACTGTCAAGAGCTTTCAGTTTTCAGACTCCAGCCACAAATAAATCTCCAAAATTTTATTATTAAGAAAATCACTTTTCTCCAAATTAATGCATTTTCTAAGATTAGTTGGATCATGCTTGGTTCCCAGCGTCATTCATTATTTCGTTGTTCGAATATTCAAAATTCATGCCATCAAATAATAATTGAATTCTCAGTTTTTTTTTTTATTTTATTTCCTTCCAAAAATCTTCCGAATTTCAAAAGCTCCTCCTACCCATGTATAATTGGTCAGTCTTCCTTCTGCCGTATATCTAAATGTTCGAGTGTTCTTCAAAAGTTCTTTACCAGCAAAATAAAATGAAAATTCTAAAATGCCCTTTCCCTCATATGAATGTTAACTAGGTCATCCAAGCTTATTCCTGCCACCAGATACTTATAGAATCTCTAAGGTTCATTTTACAATAAAGTGGTAGCCTTATCTTCAAAGATTCATTCTAGCCAATATAGATGAACTCTTTTGACTGATATCTCATGTGATAATTTCAGAAAATTTTCATGCAATAAAATTCCACTTAAACTTCAAAGGCTCTTCATATAAAACCTCATAAGATGTACACAGGTCCCTTTTCTATACTTACTGGATTTTCAAAGCAGACAGGGGCGAGACAGGCGACATCTTGTATACAAAGTGGTCGCCCATTGTTTGATCTGTTGCTATGAACATCCCAAGAATGATGGTGGAAGTTTTGGTTGGTCCACTGAACGGGTCATACAAGGTTAATTCCGTTACGAACTTTCCTGATAGATTCATCTGTGAGAAAGATGTGGTCATTAATGGAGTATCTTTGTGTGCCTGTTTTTCTATTATTTATTCTTTTGCAAGAGATTTTACGTATGCATACATACATGCGTGTGTGAGAGAAATTCTTACATACAGACAGACATGAAGGCATAGATATTTTTAGATTATTTTTGTTGTTATAAAAGTTTCAAGTGTGTGGGTTCCAACTTGAAGGTATCCTAGAGCATCCTTTCTTTATGGTATATCCTGCAATAAAATGTTGGAAATGCATTTTGTCATTCTCGAATTGCGTCATTGGTCAATTAAACTGAAGTGTACACTAATTTGTGACGATTGTAGGACAGGGTGCTTACTGGTAAGCCTGGTTGTTCATCAAGCATTGCTAACGTTAGAGCTGGGTAAATCTCTTGATGACAGGAATATGACAATTAAAACTGATGACATCAGTTTTAATTGTTGGCTTGTAAGGTGTTTTAGGATTACCAAGCGATAGTTGACGCTTTCCTAGTTTAGAATTATGGTGCCATTTCCTTCAGGAGTTGAAGGATGTAATTATAGGTGCCCTAAGTGATTTTCCGGTCGCACCGTTTTGTACCAAACTAGTTAGATATTTTCTGAGTTTGTCTGTGTCCTATTGCATGGTCTTCATCATCCTGAAGAAAGGACAGCTGATATGCTGTTCTGATTTTTTCTCTTGCACAGGATATTACTTTAGGTAGTCTGCTTGGATGCTGGGTTGACACGTAGGGAGAAAACGCCTGACGCGGTTTTGAAACGCCACTTACAATAAATGGTTTTATGTTTTCTGTTGCATAATTTCATACGTTAGTTTAATCTCATAATACTTCCCAGATAAGTCCCACAGTGAATCGCTAGGAAAATGGCTGAGAAACAAACCGTCATAATGTACGTATTAGCTACTAACATTAGACTGCTCAGGTCTGATATACGATGCCAGGAGAGCAACAGTGGACGCTGTTCACTGGGCAGTGGAAAGTGGCAGGCGTTATCGCAAAAAAACGTAGAACGAAAGAATGATGAAAATGTGGGTAAAACTGGCTGACCACCACCACCACCACAGTCATCAACATTAGTAATCAGTGATTGCTGTCAGTCGTGAACATTGGCCTTAGCAAGAGCATAACCTTTTAGGATAATTTGATAAATGACTTTCTAAATTAGAAATGAATGTAATAAGCGGGTAGGTCACAGATAACATGCAAATCTATTTGGGCGATCTTGATAAAGGCATACCGGAGAGCTGAGACTATTCAGCTGATGCTGAAACCTCAGGCTCTTGGGCTGAGTCTGGCAAATAGGCTGTCAAGCAGATTTAATAGCAATTACTCTTCTATAGAATCTATCGGAAAATTTGCGGGAGGAACCAACCAGTTTTTAGTGTGCATATGCAAAAGACAATGATCCTCTATAGGAAAGGACAGGCTGCATAAAAGTTTCCAGACGGCCAAAAAAAGACGTAACAAAATGATACTGAAATTAGATGCAGAATACAAGCAAATGACTGACTTATCCTCACCTCTGTATTATATGGAGTTTCTGTCGAATACCTTAGGAAGCAGTGTTATGCCCTACCAGTTACTAAAGTAATCAGAAAATTATAAACATTTATGTTAATATAAATAATATACCGAAAATTTCATCACACACTAAAGTTTGTTATACTTTTTTAAACATACGTACTAAAAGCACATTCGTCTTAGGAAAATGAGTAGCAGAATGTCGTAACTAAAGTGACGCTCCTCTGTCATACTAAAACAAGTGCAGACACTATCGTACTAAAACAAGTGCAGACACAAATGCAGCTACAAACACGAACAAAACTCACTTAAAATACCAATCGTGTACTCACAGTGCTCCCTGGTGCTCTGCTGCCTCGCCACGATGCAGTTCTTCTCATAGTGGAAGACGGTGATGGTCCTGGCTGAGCTTTTGAGTAACTGTTGTACGAGAGAGACTCTGTGCTCCTTGACCTTGGCATTGACTTCGAGGAAGGACCGTCTAAGGATGAAATGGCCTTGAGGATAGAAGTTGAGACTCCGTCATCGCCATCATCATCTCTTTCCACCAGGCTCGACCGTCTCTCCGAGTCCGGCCTGCCTGCAATGACAGCGGTTGCGAACCTTAATAAATAGATACATACACA